>NC_087199.1:3177500-3207500 GCF_035594125.1 Scylla paramamosain
GTACTGCTGATGTACATACAATAAACATATGCTTACTTACACATATTCTCTGACGCACACACACGCACACACACACACACACTGACACATATGCACAGAAACACACACATGGAAGAGAGAGAGAGAGAGAGAGAGAGAGAGAGAGAGAGAGAGAGAGAGAGAGAGCAAGCATGGACTCACACCCTGAGTTGCCAAACGTCATTTCAAGACACATGGTAGTGAAATGTAGGCTGCCAAGTTTAAAAATAGCCTTGACATCACATGATGTAAGTGTTGGTGACACGCTGTTCATCACATGATGTGTGTGTCACAGTTTGTGGGTTTAAAACCTGTGTAGCTTCAAGTGGAGTCCTCTGACTCCACTTGAAGGGATTTTTAGGGGTGAATTTATGGTTCTAGTGACAGATTAAGATTTCCATTTTATTAATGGGAGAAGCGCATGTAAAGGGTTTGTTTTGCATCAAAGGGTTTTTAACAGTGTGCTTATGGTTGTAATGACAGATTAAGATGATTTCTACATCATTAACAGGAAAATCTTTTGAAAGGCTCTAATTGAAGTTGTGTGGATTTTAAAAGGTGTTTTATTGTTCTAGTGAAAGGTTGACAAAATTTCTTCATTATTAACAGGAAAATCTTTTGAAAGGCTATAGTTTAAGTTATGCAGGTTTTAAAAGATGTTTTTATGGTTCTGCAGTCTGTTCATAGAGACCTCCATGTTGTGTTGGCAGCCCTGCTGCTTGCTGAGTTTGTAAAGTGATGTGTAAACCATAATATTTGACTCCTTACCTTATCCTGGCCATAATTTCCTTGTCTTTATCCAATTGAGGCTGAACACTGTGATGTGGTTGAACAAACACTGGTTCTGCCAGGGATGTGAACAAAGCTGCCCTCACTTGTGTAATTGTTGAGCTGAGGGAGGGAATGTGAGTGTTCCTCAAGGCAGGCATGGAGTATGCTTCACATGTCTGGGGGGGTTCCACTCATACTGCTCTTCTAGACAGGGTGGAATCAAAAGCTTTTCGTCTCATCAACTCCTCTCCTCTAACTGACTGTCTTCAGCCTCTCTCTCACCGCCGCAGTGTTGCATATCTAGCTGTCTTCTACCGCTATTTTCATGCTAACTGCTCTTCTGATCTTGCTAACTGTGTGCCTCCCCTCCTCCCGCGGCCTTGCTGCACAAGACTTTCTTCTTTCTCTCACCCCTATTCTGTCCACCTCTCTAATGCAAGAGTTAACCAGTATTCTCAATCATTCATCCCTTTCTCTGGTAAACTCTGGAACTCCCTGCCTGCTTCTGTATTTCCACCTTCCTGTGACTTGAATTCTTTCAAGAGGGAGGTTTCAAGACACTTATTCATCAATTTTTGACCACTGCTTTGACCCTTTTATGGGGCTGCCATTTCAGTGGGGATTTTTTTTTTATTGGATTTTTGTTGCCCTTGGCCAGTGTCACTCCAACTTAAAAAAAAAAGGCTGAGTCTCCCCCAGACTTTGCAGGCCAGGGGTGAGCAGCGCTGCCAACACAACACTGAGGGCCCGCTGACATTATTTCTCTGAACAGACTACATTGACTTGTGACCTGCTGTGTTCATGGTGTTTGTTATCATCCTGTCTTCCCTGCCACAGAAATATGCCATCCCATTCATCCTGGCCAAGAGGGACCTGATGGCCTGCGCCCAGACTGGCTCAGGCAAGACAGCGGCCTTCCTGGTGCCCATCCTCAACCAGATCTATGAGCACGGCCCTGTACAGGTGAGGGGGGCAGGGGGAGTGGCTGACTGTGTGTGTGTGTGTGTATGTGTTTTCATCTCTTAATTTTAATCTATTGAGTGCTGTGATTGGAGGTGATGGAGGTGGAGAAGAGGTGTGTGTGTGTGTGTGTGTGTGTGTGTGTGTGTGTGTGTGTGTGTGTGTGTGTGTGTGTGTGTGTGTGTGTGTGTGTGATGTCTATGTTATGTGATGGGAGGTGATGGAGAGAGGAGGAAGGAGCAGGAGGAGGAGGAAGATTGAGTGATGATGGGGAGGGGTGGGGGAAGGAGGAGGAGGTGTGTGTGTGTGTGTGTGTGTGTGTGTGTGTGTGTGTGTGTGTGTGTGTGTGTGTGTGTGTGTGTGTGTGTGTGTGTAACCTCAATCTAGCCATACCCTTGACACTAACACACAAACACACACCCATAAACACTAGCCTAACCTCTCCGTAACCTGCAGGTGAAGAACAACAACCCTCGTGGCCGCAGTAAGCAGTACCCCTTGGCGCTGGTCCTGGCCCCCACACGTGAGCTGGCCACACAGATCTATGACGAATCACGCAAGTTCTCGTACAGGTAATGGCCCTCGGTGGTGTGGGGGAGAGGGGTGAGGTGTGGTGATGGTTGTAATGGGCTGTAGTGTATCTTGATGTATTATTTGCAAGTGTTTCAAGTTATAAAGTCTAACTGTAGTGTAAAGCAATTGGTCACACACACACACACACACACACACACACACACACACACACACACACACACACACACACACACACACACACACACACACACACACACACACACACACCTATTCTGTCCACTTCTCCAATGCAAGGGTTAACCAGTATTCTCAATCATTCATCCCTTTCTCTGGTAAACTGAACTCCCTGCCTGCTTCTGTATTTCCCCTGCCTGTGACTTGAACTCTTTCAGGAGGGAGGCAACACACTCTTCCTCTGACTTTCTTTAGGGAGCGGCACCTCAATGAGCTTTTTTTATTTATTTTTTTTTCTTTTTTCTTTCTTTTTCTTTTTTCTTTCTTTTTCTTTTTTTTTCCAGTGCCCCTCTTGCACACACACACACACACACACACACACTCAAAAATATTGTCACCATTATCAACAGTCTAAAAGGAAAATAAGGATGATGAAATGATGAGATGATAGTGATGTGTGTGTGTGTGTGTGTGTGTGTGTGTGTGTGTGTGTGTGTGTGTGTGTCATTAATTGCTCTAAGTGTCTTTAAGTTCAGTCTCCATAACTTAATTTGTCATCTCCTTATAACTTCAGAAACTTTCATAACATATTTATTTTACTTCATTTTTCATTTTTCATCCAGTAAACCATTCAAAGTTTGGACTTCATATATACTGTATCAAATAACCTTGCAAGATAAAACACACACACACACACACACACACACACACACACACACACACACACACACACACACACACACACACACACACACCACCAAAACATAGGCATTAATTCACTAACTTTTTCTTTGTAGTCCATTTCCTAAGGTTGCCGCTGTCACCCCTGCTCTCACAGCCACGCCGCTCCACAGGGCTGGGTGTCGGGAGCAGTGTAGGCAGATTGGGCGGTGACGTTTTGCAAGCCACGCTCCTCGGCTGGGTGAAGACGTGGCCTCTTTTCACTGCCTGTTTGACGCCCGGCTGTGTGAACATGTGGAGTTTGAAGAGCGTGGCTTGACTGTTCTGGTCTGGGTGATTTGGAGGATGTCTTTTGTTTTGTATTGGTGCTTGGGTTGTGGGTGGTGTCTCTCACACACACACACACACACACACACACACAGACACAGACACTCACTCACATGATGAATGGCAAAGGGAAGCCTTGATTATTGTGTTGAGATGTAATAAGTAATGTTATCTTGGTGCATACTGGCCTATGGGTGCTGTTATACACACACACACACACACACACACACACACACACACACACACACACACACACACACACACACACACACACACACACACACACACACACACACACACACACACACACACACACACACATACATACATACATACATACATACATACACACATACATACATACATATACACACTTGCACGCACAGATTTGAGGGAACACAAGCTGGGTCAACAAAACAGCACAACACAAGAAACACTAACTAAATAACTAAACCAGCAAAGCACATGAGTCCTATATCAACAAATAGTTATGAGTATGTACCATTACCCATCATTACTACCTGAATGCTCCTAACTTGCCATGCCATTCCTCCCATACCACCCATTCCCAGCTCACCATACCAACCATTCCTAACCTCACTAGCCACCAGACAAATCTTGCTACACACACACACACACACACACACACACACACACACACACACACACACACACACACACACACACACACACACACACACACACACACACACACACACACACACACACCACCCATTCCTAGCCTCTGATCTCACTCACCACTGTTCCTAATGTGCCACTCCATTCCTAATCCAGGGCCCGCGTGCGTCCGTGTGTGGTGTACGGCGGCGCTGACGTGGTGGCCCAGATGCGTGACCTGGCCCGAGGATGCCATCTGCTCGTGGCCACCCCAGGCAGGCTGGCTGACATGATTGACCGTGGCAAGATTGGCCTGGACTGCTGCAAGTAAGTGATGGAGATTGGTGTGTGTGTGTGTGTGTGTGTGTGTGTGTGTGTGTGTGTGTGTGTGTGTGTGTGTGTGTGTGTGTGTGTGTGTGTGTGTGTGCGCTGATAAGTGTTGGATGTTATTATTATTTATTTGATTTTATTCTATTTTTTTTGTATTTATTTATTTTTTATTTATTTATTTATTTATTTATTTATTTATTTAGTGTGTGTGTGTGTGTGTGTGTGTGTGTGTGTGTGTGTGTGTGTGTGTGTGTGTGTGTGTGTGTGTGTGTGTGTTTACTGCTACAATTATTTTTTTTTTTTTGCTGTTTTCCTTCTTCCTTCTTATCCTAGCCAACCTTTATTTTTTCAATTATTTTTGTTTTTTTTATTTACCTACTTATTTATTTATTTATTTTATTTATTTTTTAAATTTTTTTTACTTCCCTGTCTGATTGTTTTCTTCCGTGCCTTTTCTTTTATTCTCTATCTTATTTTATTTGTTTATCTTTTGTACTTGCTTACTCTTTATTTCTCTATTTTACCCATTCATTTCCTTACCTTATGTACTTATTTATTTACTTATTGATCCATTATGTACTTATTAATTTACTTATTGATCCATTACCCTACCCATCACCCCCTATAGGTACTTATATACTGATCCATTACCTACCCATCACCCGCCTAAAGGTACCTGGTGCTGGACGAGGCAGACCGGATGTTGGACATGGGTTTCGAGCCTCAGATTCGTCGCATCGTGGAGGAGGACAACATGCCACCCACCGGCCAGCGACAGACCCTCATGTTTTCTGCCACCTTCCCTAAAGAGATACAGCGTTTGGCCCAGGTGAGAGTGGGGTTACGTTTGGTTAAGTTCGGTTTGGTTTGGGTTAGGTTAGGTTTGGTTAGGTTAGGTTTGATTTGGTTTGGCTTGGTTAAGTTTGGTTTGGGTTACTTAGGTTTTGTTTTGTTTGGTTAGGTTTGGTTAGGTTAGATTAATTTGTTTTGGTTTTGTTAGGTTTAGTTAGGTTTGGGTTGGTTAGGTTAGGTTTGGTTTGATTAGAGTTAGGTTAGGTTTGGTTTGGGTTAGGGTGGGTTAGGTTTGGTTTAGTTTGGCTTGGTGTATTGGTTAGGTTAGGTATATTTGTTTAGTTTAGATTATTGGTTTGGTTAGGTGTGGTGTGATGGTGTCCTGGTTGGGTTAGGTGTGGACATGTTATGCACTGACAAGTCCTACTAGGTCAGGTGCACTGGTTTAGTTAGGCACAGACATGTCATGCGTCAGTGAATTGTGTCTGTGTGGCTGAGGTGTGTGCTGGTTAGGTTAGGCACAGACACATCATGCCTTGGATAGTCATGTTTGGACAGGCAGCGTCTTGCACAATGCCTTGGATTAGTCTTGTCTTTGTTTGTCCCTCTGTCTGGTAGAGGTGTGTGTTGGTGTGTGGGTTTATTGTTTAGTTTAGGCAGCCAGCTGCTCCTCACACAACAGAATTTTTTGATTAGGTTGACAGTTTGCATCATGAAGGGAACAATTAACAGTGAGAACAGGGCAAGAGGGGATAAGGAAATGTAGCTTAGCATGTAGAGCAGCAGGCACCTCTTGCACTGGTTAGTTGTGCTGGTCTAGTTAGGTGTGCGAGTTTAGTTAGGTTAGGCATGCTGGTTTAGTTAGGTTAAGTTAGGCATGCTGGTTTAGTTAGGTTAGGCTTTGACACTTCATCCTTGGGTTAGGGAGCAGCGCGTTACAAGACTTAGTGATGGTTGCCTTGCCTTGCCTCCTGTTTCATTTCTCCCTCACAACACTCCTTTTTTTTTCCCTCTACCTTTCTTTCATTCATCATTCCCCTCCTTGCAAACTTTTTCTCGCCTTGTTGATTCTTTTTATCCTCAGTTTTCCTTTACAATTATTAGCTTGTTTTTTTCCCTCCTTCCTCCTTTCCTTCACTGTTTCCCTCCTCACAAACTTTTCCTTCTTTTCCCTTCTCCCTCTCATCCTCACACTTTTCCTCCTTTACAAATAGTAGGTTTTTCTTCCCCATTCCTTGCCTTCAATGTTTCCTTCCTTGCAAACTCTTCCCTCTTGCCTTCTTGCCTGTTTCTCACCACCACCACCACCATCACCTCACATTGCCCTCTCCCTTAGGACTTCTTGGACAACTACATCTTCTTGGCTGTGGGTCGTGTGGGCTCCACCTCTGAGAACATCACCCAGAAGATCGTGTGGGTGGCAGAGGATGACAAGCGCTCCTTCCTTCTGGACATCCTCAACGCTGCAGGACTAGACCGCCTCAGTGAAGCCACCAAGGGTACGTACTCCTCTCTATTTGGTTTAGTTACACTTTACAATGCCTTTATTGTCAGCTGTTGTCATTGCTTATATTAGCCATTTGTTTTAGTCATCTGTCTGTTGCTATGTCAGTCTAGTAGTCCCACACAGGGCAAGCCAGACAAGGCATCACACACTCATTCACACTTTTCCTTGTCAGTGCCTGGTGGAAAGTGACAGTTGTAGTAGTAGTGGTAGTAGTCGTTGTTGTTGTAGTCCATCTATATATATGACCAGCAATCCCACACAGGGCGGTCCAGACACCACACACACACACACACACACACACACACACACACACACACACACACACACACACACACACACACACACACACACACACACACACACACACACACACACACACATGCCATTCACACACTTTCAGCCCACCTCATCATTATTTTATTTCCTACACTAAACACATTATTATTACATATTTTGCCAAGTCATTTTATTTTATATATTTAGCATAATTTGTCAAGCTTGCCTATCTCATTCCCACCTTGTCTCCTTCACTAAACACATCATTATTAGTACTTACCTCATCTGTATAGCAGTTCTGTCAACCTTGGCTGTGTTTATACTTTAAAAACCTTCATACCTGCCCAACACTTTTCGTCATCCTCTTTTTTTTCTTACTAACAGTGCAGAAAATGCTTCAGTCTCATCATGGTGTTTTCAGAGGCTACAGAGATACCATAATTTTTATTATTTATTATTACATTTATTTTGTTTATTTTAGCATTTGTCAGTTTTTCCTAACACCTTTGTCATCCTGGTCACCCTAACACCACCCTCCATCCTCACAGTGGAGTCCCTGACACTGGTGTTTGTGGAGACCAAGAAGGGTGCCGATGCACTGGAAGAGTTCCTGTACCGCCATGGCTACCCGGTGACCAGCATCCATGGTGACCGCAGCCAGCGTGAGAGGGAGGACGCTCTCAGGGTCTTCCGCAGCGGCCAGTGCCCCATCCTCGTCGCCACTGCTGTCAGTACATGTTGGCCACAGCAGAAAATAACATATACATACATACATACATACATACGTACATGTAGGCTGTAGGGTGCAATGGCTGTGAGTGGATGTGGTGGTGGCAGACTGGATGGAATGGCTGTGAGAGGCTACCACGTGATCCAGAAACTTGCGTGATTTGAACGATGAATCTGTCCTCCAATTTTGGGTGTTCCTTTTAACTTTTTATTTAGGGACTGGCACGTCAGTGGGCCTTTTTCCTTGGCCAATGCTATTATGTAAAAAATAATTTGTGTGTGTGTGTGTGTGTGTGTTGAGGGAAAGGATAGAGAAGTGTGTGGTTTTAAAGGTAAAAAAAGATGCATTTTAAGTGATAGGGAAAAAATATATATTTCATGAGATAAATGTAAAAAGATTAGTGTTTTGAGGCATTCAGCTGCCTTGAGGTCAACAGGCCTTTTGCATCCTCTTTACTTATCACATTCTTGTGAAGTAACTGCTGAAAAGTTCATTTAATCCCTCTTTTCTTTATTTTCTGTGTTTGTTAAGATTTTGTTCTGCACCGTAAGTGGTGTGAGTTCTTGGGTATGACAGTGAAGGGGTTGAAAAGATGAGTGTTGTGAGAGGTGAATTAATACGTGCCTGCTTGTGTCTCCCCTACCAGGTGGCCGCTCGAGGGCTGGACATCCCTCATGTTAGGCACGTCATCAACTTTGACCTGCCCTCGGACATTGAGGAATATGTCCACCGGATTGGTCGTACTGGTCGTATGGGGAACCTTGGTGAGTAGAGAGAGAGAGAGAGAGAGAGAGAGAGAGAGAGAGAGAGAGAGAGAGAGAGAGAGAGAGAGAGAGAGAGAGAGAGATTGTGTATGTGGCTCAAAGGATATAACAAAAGTGTCCTAAACAAATAAGTAATCAGGGTATGGCAAGATTGAGAGGGGATGTGATGGAAGTACTGAAGTATCTTTAGGGTGCAGGCAGTGTAGTAGTAGCTGACAAGAATAGGGGATGTGACGGAAGTGCTGAAGTGTCCTAAGGAATATAACAAAGGTTTAGTAATAGAAAAAGATTAGGAGGGGATCTGATAGTTTCCCAAGGGATACAACAAGGTTACCCTAGACAAAATCCTCTTAGTCAGCTATTAGGGCAGGACAAGATAGATGTAACAGGTCCTGAACACCCCAACATTGAACTGAACCTGACCCAGCCCATCCCAACATAACATGCTCCACCCCAACCCAACCACCTAACCTAACTAAACCTATCCCCACAGGCCTGGCCACGAGCTTCTTCAACGACAAGAACCGTAACATGGTACGCGACTTGGTGGAGCTGCTGCAGGAGGCCAAACAGGAGCTCCCGAAGTGGCTGGAGGTTATCGCCTCAGAGACACGCTGGGGCGGAGGCGGCGGCGGTGGTCGGGGACGCAGTGGAGGTGGAAAGCGATTTGGCGGAGGCTTTGGGTCCAGGGATTACCGACAGGTGGACCGCAACAAGTCATCCCATACTGGTGGTTCGTCTCGGCCTGGGTTCAGTAACTTTGGGGGAGGTGAGTCTGAGTGTGAGAGGTGGCCCCTTCCTCTCCACCTCCCATGTCCACTGCCACTGTGTGTGTGTTTGTGCGTTGGTGAGGTGTGGTGAGAGTGGAGGGGCCTGGTGTGTGTGTGTGTGTGTCTGTCTGTCTGTCTGTCTGTCTGAGAGATGGCTTCTTCCTCTCCCTCTTCCATATTCACTGCCATTTGCTTTCATCCTTGCTGTGTGTGTGTGTGTGTGTGTATGAGGTGTGGGAAGAGCAGAGGGGGCCTGGTGTGTGTGTGTGTGTGTGTGTGTGTGTGTGTGTGTGTGTGTGTGTGTGTGTGTGTGTGTGTGTGTGTGTGTGTGTGTGTGTTTGAATCTTGCTGAGTGTTAGGCATGATGTGGGTGGGGTGAGCAGTGTTAGGCATGGTGTGGGCAGGGTGGTTAGGCATGGTGTGGGTGGGGTGGGCAGTGTTGGGCATGGTGCGGGTGGGGTGGGCAGTGTTGGGCATGGGTGGGGCGGGGTGGGTGGGATTGGGCAGTGGCCTGTATGGTAAGAACAGTTGTATTTGCAGCGCCGCCACACTTCAACCACTATGGAGGCTACAGTGGCTTCAGTGGCAGCAGCAGCGGCGGCAGCTACAACAGCTACAACAATTCCGGGGCCTCGGGGACCGACTGGTGGGGCAACTGAGCGGCGGCGGCGGCAGCCCTGCCCGCCGCAGCGCCGTGCCACCTTGTGCCACACTTGTTACGCCTGGGCCCTATCATTAGTGGAAGTGCAGTGTTTGCTTTTCTTTAGTTTAGGAGGACGGAGTTTGTCCTCTCTAGTTGTAAGGCAGGACAGTTTCTGAGTTGTTGGAAGTTTTGAAGGCGGCCATGAGACAGCCTTGTCTCCAGGAGGCCACCTCCAGCTGGGATTCTTTTAAGAGTTAAAAAAAAACTGTGTGTGAGTGTGTGAGAGAGTTAGAGGATTACTGTCTATGGAAGGAATACTCCAAGAGTCGTGTATTGCTTCATACTTATCCCCCCAGCAACAAGTGACCACAACGTGGCATAAGGTTTCAGCAGCAGTCAAACTTTGCTAAGTGTTCCCCTCCCCCCCGAGTCCTGGCGCCAGCGACACTCTCTTCCCGGCGGCCAGGCCTCGGACGCCACCACTGTCTAGGTGTTTTGCTGCCTGACTCTCTGCATTGCCCAACAAATATTGACCCTCTAGGAAACTTGAATGTTTACTACGCTTTTTTTGTGTGATCACCACAAGGGGCCGCAGAGAGAGGGTCCGTCCGTGGCGACGCACCTCCTCTCTCGGCTGCGGCCGCCGCGTAGCACCGAGTAGGCCCTCGTGGCACACCGTTGTCGTGATGCAGGAACAGGCTTGTCCGAACCCCACCCCACTCCACCCTCTAAGGTTGGGCTGCTGTTAACTTTTTGAGTGCGAGGAAGGGCGGCCACCAGGCGCCCTGTGCCGCCTCCTCGCCAAGGTATTATAATTATAGAATTGTGTAGCATGGCTTTTGGGAAGTTTATTGATCATTTGATATTTTGCCGTCCCTTTTGATTGTAGTGTGAAGAAGAAGCCTCTGGGCAGCAGCGGCTGCTCGTGATTCATGTTCCCGCCGCCCTGAGGAAGGGAGGCCCCCGCACCACGCTGCGCCGCGTTGAGTGCGTGCGTGCGCGTGTCCTTTCAAGACGGCAGCGAAGAACGGGTTGAATCCCTCGAGGCTCGATATGGAGATGTGTCTTTGTCTCTCCTTCTGGACTCTGAACAACACCAGGTATATTTATGAGTTTTTTTCTTTGTTTTTTCCTCCGATACGTCTACATTTGGTTTGGTTGGACTCGGGTGCTGGCAACAGCATCCTCTACACAGTAGCGGCCGACCGCCGCGACACGTGGCCACAGCATCACTCAAGCCTGGTCTCCTGAAGGCGGTGGCTGGCATGTTGCAGTAATGATCCATCCCTGAGTCATACAAATAACCTGACTTATCTCAGGGCATAGGCCTATCCAGTGTTCGACAAACGTGTTCCCGTCCGGCGCGGAGGCTGGGCGGGGAGGCAGCGCCGCGACTCCCGGCGGGGTCAGCCCTGCTGCGGCGCACTGCAGCCCGCAGCCTTCCTAGATGTAAGTGGAGCCAGCGGCGAAGGAGTGGCCCGGACCCACTTTGGCGAACACTGCCATTATTACTGTGATACTGTGCGATGCCCGCGAGGGGCAGGACGCGGGGCGCGGGGCCAGGTTTGGGTTGTGGCAGAGAACGCCCCCGGCAGAGGGCTGCCAGCTCTTCCCTGGCGCGAACTAGCAGGGTTGCAGCAACTTTGATGATAGTGAGACAGAGGTACAGCCCACATTCCACTTTATCATAATCCTCCACAAAGTGTTTATATAGTTATACTTGTAATCTCAGTCATAGCCTGAGCATTGCCAAAGATTGTTAGTTTGTATGTTCATGTACAAATGTTGTCTTTATTTAGTAATTCATATTTGTTATTGTAGATGCTGACATAAGCCACCAGGTTTATGCTCACCTCAGACTGACTCTAGTCGGTGATGGAGCGCGTTCCTCAAGTTCACCAAGGCAGGAGTGCCGTGCGGCTCCAGAATTCGGCTCCCCGTTCCCCGTGAACAAAACGTCTGCCCACAGATCTGATGGTTTGGGCATTTCTCACCTAGCTATATCTCATCAGCTCCCCGTCACTTGTTGGTGCTAACGTTATGCTGTCCGGGAGCCGCGATCAGGTACAAAGTTTATAGCACAATAATCTGTCACAGAGAGAGAGGGAGATGTTCTGTGTTCTAAATGATAAAGTCAGCCTGCGTTTTACTGGTGTCGGCCCCGTGGCCTGGTGCCCGGGGCCGGCCGCTCTCTGTCCGCGCTCTTGAAACGATTAAATTGTGCAAAATTCACAGTTCGGTGGTACAATACTTCCTAGTAATGTACAGATCGTGCGTTTTATGTACTGGCTTGTGTGGGTTTTTCTCATCGAGAGTTTAGAGTTTTTCATATTACCAGTAGTGAGCGAGCCACCGCGTGACGCTGGAGCCTCGGGCCTCAGTGCCCCGCCCGTCACACTACAGCACGTGGAGATGCACTGGCAACCCACCCGGGGTTGTGGGGCCGCCGCCCGCCCCGCCCGCCGCCCCGCCCTGCCTACTGAGGGGGGCGGGGCGGCGTGGGGGTCAAGGGGCCCCCGGGATCAACTTTCCAGCAAGGAAGAGCAACGTCATCTTCCCGGCCCCGCCAGAGCTCCGGTGAGCTCTTCGGGGAGGTCAGGAAGGGGTCCTCACATTTCCCATGGAAAGAAAGTGTACCTAATATTGGGGAAATATTCGGGGGGGTCTCTGCGCCATATATTGTGTAGATAAAATGTACTGTCTTTTTATACAAGATTGCAAGCTATTTTTTATTTCTCTCATTTCTAGAGATTTAAGGAGAGATCTCAAGTTTAATATAGGGATGGCAAATTGAAAAGTCTACTATTATTATATTCACTCTGGCATTTAGAACAGTTATGAACTAGATGATGTAACCAAGCTTTCTTAAAACAATAAAAATAGTAAAACAACAAACACCTTCCGTCATTGCTCAGCCTTATCAGGCAGTGTGTGTTTGTGTGTGTGTGTCGGTGGGTGGGTACTTCTTGTCTGGGGATGCCAGCAAGGTACATGCATAACTACTGTGTGTCATCAGGTGTGTGGCAGTAATTAGGCAGTTTGCCACACATTTCAAAACTGATCAGGAATACTAGACTAATCAGTGAATGAGGAAGAGTATATCTAGCAGTGTTGCTGTGTCCCAGTGTCCACACCTACCTCAGAGTCTGCCACACACTTGATGACACGAGTTACTGAAAAAGCACCACAATTTAACTCCACTTGTTTCCCCAAAATTAATCAACATATCAGTCTGTTCCCATAATGTCCTTAAAATATAATTCTTGGGATTTCAAAATATCGGTGTTAGTGTGACAAGAATGATATAACTAGTGGGAAACAGGAAGTGGCAAAACACACTGATATCACCACCAGTACATCCTGTCTTAATGTGTGACTGGCAGGAAGCCTCAGGTGTTGGTCACGTGTGCTGTTAGCTGCTACTCATTTCAGCTTGGTGACTCAAATTCCTCTGCTTGATTCTTGCACTAAATTGGTATTCTGAAACGGTGTTTCGTCTAAAAATAAAATAAAGATGGAAATCTCAGGAGCAAGCATGTCAGGTGGGTACACTGCAGTGGCTATTACAGTAAGGATTTCATGCGTTTGATTTAAAAAAGGTCATTAAATGATCCTCTGAGCTAGGCATCATCTCAGGCCATATAGCTCTGGTAGGGTTAATGAGAAGATGCTACCTATCAACGCAAGCCACTTGCATGTGCACGATCCTGGCAACTCAGAACTGTCCAGCAGGCCTCATGTGTTTGAGAAATGTTTGGAAAGGAATATTTTTGCTGGTTATGAAAATCTTTTAAGCAGATACTAACGTTCATAGTGGAATTAAGACATTAATAAAGTGAGAAAGGGCTGTAAGAGATTACCCAGAAGGGCTTTGAGGGTAATTGTAATTTAAGAGTTTAGAAATTATTACCAGAAGACATAGGTGAAATGGAGCACCAGCAGCACATATATATAATTTCAAGTGGTGTGAAAGTAGTAATATACAATCCCCAGCTAGAAAGGTTGGATGCATGAGTTATATAGCTTTTGGAAAGGTATAGGAATCATGGAGGATATCTAAACCCATAGGAAAAATACGAGAGAGAGAGAGAGAGAGAGAATATCATGACAATTATTTTGCAATCAGCCAAGTTTATATATATATATATATATATATATATATATATATATATATATATATATATATATATATATATATATATATATATATATATATATATATATATATATATGACGGCTATAAGTGTGACATCATCAGAGAAGACAGCCAGAGACATTAGGCGGCCGTGCAAGCTGGCATTCAGCGGACTGTCTGCATGGAAACGAATGGGAGCCACGAGCTAGGTAACAGCTCAACTCACTGCCACTGCCGCCGGTCACCTGGTAGTGCTGAACATTGCCACAGACGCCAGAACACTTCCTGGTGCAGTGGCCGCGCATCCACTGCCATCGTGCTGCACTGCGCCCTCCACTCCTTGCCCAGAGTGAGTCACCACCTTGGCCTGCCCAGCTTGCTGGCGGCTCTCTGCTACCAGCATCTTCGGGTCACTAGAGGCTGTGGCACCACAGTCTGCACGGCCCCATCAAATCCCCAACAACAAGACAACCCCCTGCAGGAGTGGCGCCCCTGAGGTAAAGACTGAGATGCCAGGAGGGAGGGAAACAAGGTAGACTTCCCACCTGTCACCTCACCTTGTTTATTCTCTCTCTCTCTCTCTCTCTCTCTCTCTCTCTCTCTCTCTCTCTCTCTCTCTCTCTCTCTCTCTCTCTCTCTCTCTCTCTCTCTCCTCCCCTCTTCTCTTCTCTCCTCTTTTCTTTTCTCTTCTCTCTCCTCTCCTCACCACAGACCCACAGTATGTTGATGAACCCAGTCACTCACCACACAATGACACTGACTCCCTCTCCTTCACCACATGACACTGCCTCTCTCTCCACAGTATGTTGATGAACCTGTAGTCACTCACCACATAACACAGCCTCTCTCTCTCTCTCTCTCTCTCTCTCTCTCTACTGTATGTTGATGAACCCACAGTCATTCACCACATAACACAGCCCCCCCCCCTCTCTCTCTCTCTCTTATGCATTGCATGTGTGTGTATGTGTGTGTGTGTGTATGTGTTAGTGCTATACTCTAAATATTACACTAGTTCATGTACATGTGTATCCTTTCACAGCAATATGTCATGAAAGGGTTAATACTACCACTGAATGGTAGAAATTTCATGCCATCCTAACATTGAGGTGGTGTGTGGCACAGCCAGTCACTTCCACCACTGATGTAACAAACTTGGCCAAAAGAAGATTGTATAATTGAAAATACTGAAAAACATTCCTAACCACACACACACAGTCAATAGTGGTGTTTGTCCATTCAAGCAAACACACAACTTGTACTTCCTCTGTGTGTGTGTGTGTCACTCATCCATTGTTTTCATAATAATACTGTGGGGGACATATTGTGGGTCTGTGGAGAGAGAGAGAGAGAGAGAGAGAGAGAGAGAGAGAGAGAGAGAGAGAGAGAGAGAGAGAGAGAGAGAGAGAGAGAGAGAGAGAGAGAGAGAGAGAGAGAGAGAGAGAGAGAGAGAGAGAGAGAGAGAGAGGGGTCTTACAATAACGCATTTTTCACAACCTAGCTACCACCACCACTAACAAGAATAACAACAACTCAAGCTCTTTATCAGTTACTATTACTGCAACATTTCACAACACACAAACAATTTATACAATATTCTCCTAAACATCACAATAAATATTCCTATGTATTCTTCTGTTCTTAATATTCTCAGACATACAAAAATAACAATCTTAATTAAAGTCATGTTAATTTTCTTTGATTAATCTTTTTAATATATATTTTTTGTCTGATTGGCATATATTTTAATAATAGTGAAGGCCTCATGTTTGATAAACACAATTGATTTTTCTAAAGTTGCTAATACCTACTGCTATAACTGCTATGGTTGGTTGTGGCTTCAATCTTGCATAACTACTTTGTTTGTTTCTTAGTGACCAACACACACACACACACACACACACACACACACATACACACACACACAAACAGATTACATAACACCCACATACAATCTTTCAACCCATAAAGCACACACACACACACACACACACACACACACACACACACACACACACACACACTTTTTCTAACCACAGCACACACACACACACACACACACACACACACACACACACACACACACACACACACCTTCCATCTCTCATTCATTTATTCATTCATTCAGAGAAATGCAGCAGTGGCAGGAGCAGGTTCCACCACCATTGGCACCTTCTGCAGTACTCTTGTTGCATCATCTGAGAGAAAGAGACATATTAGTCAAGGGTCTTTTCTGAATTCTCTCCTTTATGTCTCCATCTCCTTACCTTCCTCCTCCTGTTCCATCATTAACCTACTTCTCCTATCCTTTCTTTTTCTCTCCTATTCCTTCTATCAGTGTTTCTATCTCCCCCCACTCTCTCTCTCCCCCACACACACACACACACACACACACAAATCACAAAACATCATAACCTAACTGGTGAGATGTGATGCAGCCAGGCTTCTCACATCACATCATCCCCAGCACTGGAACGCCAGCCAGGGTCATTGGAACACATAGACCTGTGAGGGTTTTGAGGGTTTGGTTAGGTCAGGGGTGGTGTAATGTGTGTGTATGTGTGTGTGTGTTAGGTTAGGGAGCAAGTGAGATGTTAATGTTTGGCTGTTTTTTTTTTTTTTTTGTATATATTATTAGTGTTTGTATTTTTTTTTTGTTACTACTACTACTGCTACTACTGCAACAATTATTTTATCTATTCCTCTCTTCCTCCATCTACTATTACTACTACTATTCAATATAGTCCTCCCACACACCACCTCCTCCACCTACTACTACTACTACTACTACTACCATCTCATCAATTCCTCTCCTTCATGTGCCTTCCTCCACCTCCCCTCACCACTGCCACTGTTGTGTGCTGAAGTCAGGTAAATGTGGATGGTATGTAGAATCATTTACTATTCATATTTGGAGGATGTAGAGAGGGATTAATACATAAGATATTGTACATATTTCCTCTACATCCTCCAAAATATGAATGTTTAATAATGCTACCTAACACCCACACTGGCCTGACACCACACATGCCAGGCAGACAGGAGGAAAATCTAATACAATAATGATAATAGTAACTTTAACCAACCACCACCACCACCACCACTGTCTAATCAATGCCTCTCCTATACACACCTTCCTCCACCTCCTACTGTTACCACTACTACTTTAACCTGCCCCTAGAGACCACCACCACCACCACCACCACCACCACCACTGACCTGCCTAACCCATCCTCCACCACACACCCTATCACCACCAGCAGCACTAATCTACCCTAATACACCACCACAAACCACCACCACTAAGCTACCGTAACACCACACGCACCACCACCATCACTAACCTACTGTAACACACCACCACACACTACCACCACACCACACACCTGTACTGCCTGGCTCCTGCACCACAGGCACCACCACCAGGTAGACAGCCAATGAGCACCAGGACAGGTAGGGCCAGATGCACCTTGATGGGCAGAGAGAGAGAGAGAGAGAGAGAGAGAGAGAGAGAGAGAGAGAGAGAGAGAGAGAGAGAGAGAGAGAGAGAGGATATTTCAAAGTAACAATGAAAACACACAAATTCTCTCTCTCTCTATATATATGTCCCTTTCTCTTTATTCCTCTCTCTCTCTCTCTCTCTCTCTCTCTCTCTCTCTCTCTCTCTCTATTTCTCACCCTTTATCTATCCCTCTTCTCTCCCTCTCCCCTCACCAGTAGCACAGGCACAGGAGTTTTGGCTTTGAGGTGGTGTGTGGTAAGTGGCCCTCCCTGGTGCCAGCTGAAAAGAGGTGGCCTGAGGTGAAGAGAATGCCATTAAGGGAGGTGAAGATGAACAGCACCATGAACACAGGCATCCAGTACTGCAGTGGCCTCAGCACCTCCCTTGTGAATGCCTGTGTGGGGTGAGGTTAGGTTAGGTTGGGTTGGTTAAGTTAGGTGGGTGGGTATGTTTACTTACCTAGTTGTAGTGTATGAGAGGAGAGCTATGTTTGTGCTGTCCCATCTTTGCACCTCTTAGTGTTTAATAAGGGTCTTTAAATCATGTAAGGTCTTTGCATACACTACGGCTTTGTCCAATCCATTTCTTATATCCACTAATCTGGGAGGGGGGGGGAGCTGCTCTTCTTCAAATTTCTTCTATAACTTTTTTTGTTTCCTTCCATGTCCTTTTGTATCCCTTGTGTCCCATTTCAGTAAATCTCCTCTATCAGGAACCTCCATGTTCCTCATGATTCTATTGATAGTTAACAAGTCATGTCTTTCTCTTCTTTGTTCTAGTGTTGGCAAGTCTGGTCTCTCTGGTAATTTTATCAATGTGTCTGTCCGGAGTAAAATTTTCAGTAACTGTTACTCCCAAATCCACTTCCTCTTTTGACTTCTTTAACTTGACACCTTCCATCTCATAATGATATTGTATTATTTTCTTACTCTTACCAAACTCCATTACTTTACATTTACTTAAATTGAATTCCATTTGCCAAGATTTACTCCATCTATTTATCTTATTTAAATCATCTTGCAGTACCATACAATCATTTACATTTTCAACCCTTCCCTTCTCATCAGCTTAGCATCATCCACAAATAACTTCATATAACTGTCTATTTCTTCATTTATGTTGTTCGCATATATTACAAACACTCTTGGTCCCAACACTGACTGTAGCCGCACTGGTAGGTCTTCATTAGCTCTCAGGTGATCTGATTTACTGATCGCACCCATCATCGTAGGGTTGAGGAAAGGCAATTCTCTCTCTCTTGACATTTATTGATGAGGTAGGCATGACCGTAAGAACTGCAAATAAGTTCTCGGTCTCAATTTCTTATAAAATAACATTATACACTGATATTAAACACTTTCAACATATTACAGTATTCATTAACAGTACATCAATCAACTTGGCACTATGACTATTAAAGTATTTACCTTGGTCAGCTTCCTGCCTGTCTGTCTGAGTGCAATTTGGCTGTGAGTAATGCCTGCAGGTGACCAGTGGGTTAACCACACTCTACTTACAAGCGAGCATCGGCTTTGGTGCTTCATATAGCACTGAATACCGATACTTACACATATTACACGTCTTCATGCAAATAGAAAACTACCGAATGTTTCACTTAAGAATGCCGAGGAATAATGATGTGAGGTACATACGCTTTACATACAGTAACACTGACCTCTGTGGGACACCACTAGTTACTTTCAGCCAAGATGAATTTTGGTCTTGTATAACAGTTCTCATCTCTCTATCATCCAGATAATCCTCCATCCACTCCAGCAGTCTTCCTCCAATTTTTCCATAATTTCTTATCTTCCATAGCAATCTTCGGTGAGGTACTTTGCCAAACACTTTCCTCAAGTGTAAGTAGACACCATCCACCCATCCGTCTCTCTCCTGCACAATATCAACTATCCTTGAATAAAAGGACAATAAGTTCATGGAGCATGGTCTTTCTCTCCTAAATCCAAATTGACAATTTACCAAAACTTTATCTCTTTCCAAGTGTTCCATCCATCTTTCCTTTATTGTTCTTTCAGTTTTCCTACAACACTAGTCAAGGACACTGGTCTGTAATTTAGTGGAGTTTCCTTATTTCCTCCTTTGAATATTGGTGTACTATTTGCTCTCTTCCAGTCTTTTCATACTCTTCCCTGCGATAGTGATGTCACCACCAGACTGAGTTTTATCAGCCAGTTGTTCTCTACATTCCTTCAATATTCAGTTTGATATTCCATCTGGACCAGTTGCTTTACTTAGTATATTCCTCACCAACTTATCCCTTCCGGCATCAGACTCCCCTTCCACAGTAAATACCGATCTGAAACTATCGTTCATAACCTCCGCCATGTCCTGTGCATCCTCATAGATTTTTCCTTCAACTTTCAATCTTGATACACCTTCCTTCTTCTTCATCTTCCCATTAATATGTCTAAAGAACAGTTTGGGTTCATTTATACACTTATCTATTATATCTCTTTCATAGTTTCTTCTCTCCATTCTTATTATCTCAATGTACTTGTTTCTAGCATCAATATATTCCTCCCATCTGCTCTCAGTTTTCCTCTTCTTCCATCTATTCCAAGCTTACAATTTCTTGCCTCTGCATTTTGTGTTGAACCATTCTTTACCCTTTCTACATCTCACTCCTCCTCTAGGTACAAAATTCTCCACAGCAGAATTGTATATCCTTATAAATTCATCACATTTTTCCCAAACATCTTCTGTGTCTTCAAAGTCTTTTCTGTCCACAGCAACAAAGTACTTTCTTAATTTTTCAAAGTCAGCTTTACTGTATTTAAATCTTTTCACCTTAAAATTTTCATCAATTATTACATTTTCATCTTTCAAATTAAATTCCATCAACACATGATCACTTTTACCTAGAGGGCTATCACAGTGTATAGTTTCAATAACTTCCACGTCCTTGGTAAACACTAAATCAAGTCTTAATGGTTTATCTCTTCCACTAAATCTGGTATCACAATCAACCCATTGAGTCATCAAGTTTTCCACCGCCCAGTTTAACAGTCAATTACTCCATGAGCTCTCACTTCCAGTAGTTGTCAATGTCTCACAATTTATCTCCTTACAATTAAAATCACCAACAACAACAACAACAACTATATCACTACTTTCCACCACTATCTTTTCAAGACCTTTTAACACATCCACCAACATCTCTTCATGCTCTTCTTTTCACCAAGCATTGGTCACAAGTGGCACATACACTCCTACATAATTCATCATCCTTCCATTTCCACTTCTAATCATCACTTGTACAATTTCAGACTTGTCTTCATTTTTTATTACCTTCTCCACTTTGACACACTTTTTAGTCAGAATGATCACTCCACCTCCTCCCTTGTCACTTCTATTTTTCATCCATAAATCATATTTATCATCACCAATGTCAGGACTTACCCATTCATTTTTTTGTTTTGTCTCACATAATACAATAAAATCCGGTGCAGTTCTGTTTAACAATTCATTTAATTCCATTTTAGCTGACATTAATCCATTTACATTTGTACAACATACTTTACTTACTGTTTGATGTACCATTTCTTTATCCTCATGTCTCTCACTCTCCAGAACAACAACTTCTCCTTCATTCATTGTTTTTTTGTTTTTTGTTTAGCCTCATTTACCAGCTCCTTTTGCTTCAACCTTTCAGTGTCATCCATGTTCCTGTTTATCCATACATTCCTATATTCTTCATCTCCAGACAACCTCCAAGACCCATTAATTACTTATGCTTGTGCCTGTGTTGCAAACCTTATTCTTATGGGTCTCATTTTTTCTTCTTTACATTTCCCAATTCTATGGAACTCTTCACTTGCTTTACTACCTGGCTGTCTTCATCCGTCACTTTCTTCAGTAACTTATTCAACAGGTTCGTTTCCTTCCTATTCCTCTCTCTGAATTCTGCTTACTATTTTCTCTTCCTTTAAACCAAACACAATTTCTTGTTTATATTTTTCTAGTGTCTCTCACTAATAATTTCTCTTCTTTAATAACATTTACTATTTTCTGTCTCAGGTTTTGTTTCTCATTTTTTTTTTGTTCTATTATTTTCTTCAGTGATTCTTCTTCAAATTTATGTTCATTTAACCACTTATTTGCCTCATTTCCACATCCTTTACAATTGCCTTCATTTTCTCATTTCCTTTCTGAACAGTTTCTACTTTTTCCTTTATTTGTGTGTGTGTGTGTGTGTGTGTTTAGCTAGTTGTGGTTTACGGGAGGGGAGTAATCTCACAGTATCCTGTCTTTATATCTATCCAGTTTGGTCTTAAAAGCAAGGACAGTTTCGGCATTGACAACGTGTTCACTGAGTTCCTTCCATTTGTTCACACTTCTGTGAGGAAAACTATACTTCTTGATGTCTCTTCTACAGTTAACTTTCTTCAACTTCTTACTGTGTCCCCTTGTACTCTGTGTGTCTAAAGTTATAAAACATTCTTTGTCCACAGTTTCCATACCACTTATCACTCTATAGATGTTTATTAAATCCTCCTCCCTCTCTCCTATTTTCAAGGGTAGGAATTTCCAATATTTTTAATCTCTCTTCATAGGTTGACTTGCTCAACTCCAGAACCATCTTTTTTCCAGCTGACCAACTTTTATGTGTTAAATTCAGTTGGCTGGTGAATCTGGCAGTTTTTCCAGACCATAGTGAACGACACAATTGTAGTGGCTGGTGACACTGTGTCTTAAGGTCCCATTCCAGTTGCCCCTCCTTCAGGGTTCACTAACACTTTCCCCTATCCTTGGTGCACTGCAGACATTCAGTGTGAGGTCCAAGTGGCACCATCACTCCTCACTGCCTCACCACCTTCAGGACCTCCTACACAAGTGAGTTGGTCGCTGACTCTTCATAACGTGGACTCTCGGCCTCATATTTTCTCTCCAAGGCGTGATCCCTCCTCCTTCAATGAGGGAATCTGCTAAGTAGAAGAAACGTCTTGTGTGAAACAAATCACCTTTTTTTAATCCTAAAAGATTTTTTCACTTGCCCATTTCTTGTACACAAACCCTCCTAGCCTCCTCTCTTCATGCTCGTTGTCAGCAAGGAACAAGGACACATGGAACAGTGGGGGTACCGCAGGTCACCAGGATTGCCATAGCAACACCAACTGCGGTTTTTGAAATGCAAGCAAGTTTTTACCAGCCATACTGGCCAACATCAGGCATCATTTTGACCCAGAATGTCTTAACCAGGCTATGGCAGATTACCTGTTCTTTAAATGTAACAACCATTAAACAAGAATAACCCATGTGTCTGCCTGTCTCTTTCCTTAAAAAAAAAAAAAAAGTCCTATATGATTACTTTAATTCAACTGACAATATCACAAGGCCTGGAATACCAGCTATTCACTTCTAAATAGCATAAACTTCAAGGATCGAGTGGTTAAGGCTGCTGCACTCTCTGTGAGGAACACATCGTCAATGAACTGTAGGACACTTTCCTTGGGTAGCACACCAGCACACTCCACTGGTCTATTCTTCAGTGGTCAAGTGGGCGGAGGAGACAAGACTGAGACAAGGAAAATAAGTATTATACTGAGGAAGAAATATGTCACATACTAAACAAAAACCTGCAATCAATATTTACAAATGAAAAATAATTTCTGGAAGAGAACTAAATGTACACCACCACTCACAAGACCCACATTACAAGACACAGCAGTGACGGTGAGGAACCCACGCTTAAAACAACACGTTTCCAGACTGGACAAAGCTGAAGGGGCAGCGTCAAGAATGGCAGCGTCCCTTTGAGGGTCAAGCCAGGAAGAAAGATCTGAAAAGCTGAATTTACCCAAGCAAGAGGAAAGAAGCACAAGAGGAGACGCGATTGTCGCGTACAAATGTTTGACGCAACAAGAAAAGACCAACACAACCAATTTGTTTTTACAAGAGGAAGTGAAACACTAAGAGGACACAAAATGAAACAGAAAAACAAGAGGAGACAAAGACATGCAACAATACAGTTTTACAAATACAGCAATACATCTGTGCAATTCACTGCCTCAACAGTAGTGTTGTAAACACTACACACAAACTGAAAGAAAGATATGATAATTGGTCACTGAAAGACGGACATTACCAGCGTGACTCAACCCTCTAAAAAAATACAAATAGGTAAACACACACACACACACACACACACACACACACACACACACACACTGTGGAGGTCTGGAATGATTTGGACAGGGAAGTCATTGATGCAAATACGATAAATTAATTTAAGACAAAATTAGATAAAAACATGTAGGGAGACAGGCCAGCACCACCACGGCTCCTTCCCTCTATGTCACAACTACACACACACACACACACACACACACACACACACACACACACACAGCCTGGTAGTCCAGTGGTCAGCATGCCAGGATTTAAATCTTGGCCAGGTGAGAGTATGGTGGACACTTGTGTGCCAATGTACTACTGTCCACCTGGCACTGACTGGCTGCAGCGTGCCACTGTCCACCTGGCACTGACTGGCTGCAGCGTGCCACTGTTCACCTGGCACTGACTGGCTGCAGCGTGCCACTGTCCACCTGGCACTGACTGGCTGCAGCATGCCACTGTTCACCTGGCACTGACTGGCTGCCTGGTGAGTCTGGGTGGAGAAAAGCAAAACCCAAATCACCACCGTCTCACATTTAACCTCTTACCTCTATATCTCTAAGTCCCAGCGCCGCCATCTTGTCCTCACTCTGCACCTCAATGCCTAGGGAGTAAATATGGCGGCATGGGAGTCCCGGACGAGGGTGACGGAGGCGATGCGAGGCAATAATAATGATACACTGACAGTGGGCAGAAGACATGATGGTTTGTCAAGTGTTTACGTCTCTGTCATTGAGCCGGGCTGATAGTTCTTCTTGAAGTTAGTTTGATTATTATTTTCATTTAGTTTTCTTTTCTATTACTTTCGAGTAGATAAATGAGTTTCGTTTTATATTTTCTTGCTATTGTTTTTGTTATGTTGTTGGCGTTTTTAACTTTTTTTTTATTCTATTTTCTTCATTGTTTTTGTTTCATTGTTTTCGTTAGTCTTTATTTTTATTTTTTTTATTTTGTCTCGTTTTATTCATTCGTTTCATTAATTTTGATATATATATATATATATATATATATATATATATATATATATATATATATATATATATATATATATATATATATATATATATATATATATATATATATATATATATATATATATATATATATATATATATATATATATATATATATATATATATATATATATATATATATATATATATATATATATATATATATATATATATATATATATATTATAATTTTTATGTAGCGTTTTTAAATGAGGGTATATAGCAGGGGTGGCCAGCCTCTTGTGAGATGTGATGTACTCTGTGTACACTTACCCTGATGCGACGCTCCTGCCTGACATTCAAACATTCCATAAATGTAACTGTTACATCTTACTTCCACTCGAGGTGAGAGAGAGAGAGAAAGAGAGAGAGAGAGAGAGAGAGAGAGAGAGAGAGAGAGAGAGAGAGAGAGAGAGAGAGAGAGAGAGAGAGAGAGAATTTGCAGTAACTGTTACACTGTTACAATTGATATAATTGTTAAAATATAATTACAAAGCACACACTTACACTATTAATGAGACGAGTGGCACTGCATGGTGTGTGGTAGCTTGGTGTAGTTAGGGGTGTGGTTGGTGATGGCCGGCTCTGAGCAGGCATGCAGGTGTTCATCTCACAGTGTTGATCGCCATTTGGACTTGATGTACTTCAGGTGTGAAGATGTTGATTCACAAAGGTAGGTTGAAAAAAAAAAAAAGTTAGGTACGTGAAACAGTGTCTGACATCAGCATACTTTTCTTCAGTGAGAATGTTCCAGAAGCTGCCTCCTGTTGCCGTGGATTTGATCTGAATGTCATTTTGCTGTTTCAAAATCTTTTTTCAACTTTAGATGTATTCATGTTAAATAATGTGGGCATTGTAGATGCAATATCTTCAACATCTGTGTCTTTACCACAGGGGAGACACATGCACGCAGGAACAGGCTCCACTGCTGCTGCATCTTGAAAACGCCTATCAAGATCTGAGGCGAGGTTTTGTACCTGTTGAGCAGAGCGACCACTGTTAAACTGATCACTTTGTTTACCTTGATTTTCCAATTCTGAAATTTGTCAGTGCATGCTGGTGTGGCTGTGAAGACACTGGTATTGGCTTGTGCCAGAATGATGTCAGGACTAGTCATGTCAACAACAGCTTTGTCTTTTCCTTGCAAATCAAAGTGTTCAGTTCATTCAACATACCAATTATGTCTTTTAAGAATGTTAAATCCAGCAAGCATTCTTCATTGTCAATGTGGGGCTGATGAGAAGGCCGATCTTTTGAGGCCAAAAACACTTTTATTTCGGGCAGCATAACTCTAAATTCTTGAAGGAATGTACCTCTGCTTAGCCGCCTGACGTGTGTGTGCAACAACATAGCAGAGTGTTCTGCCTCACTCTCTTGTAACTGACTAGGAAACAGTCTCCTCTCAAGACTTCTGGCCCGAATTGAATTTACAATCTTGAAAGAAATGTCCATGACTTTTCATATGCAGCATTTCACCACAGAGTGCTTGTTGATGAATGACACAACGATAATTCAAGAAGTCAGGAAAGCTATCACCGCCCCTGCAAAGAGCAATGAAGCCACTGGTTCGGCCAGTCATCGCAGTGCTCCACCAGTCGTCACTGATACCAGCTTCATTGTTTACTGCCAACTGTGTCTTCTTGACAAAATCACTGAAAGTGTGAAAAATGTCTTCACCTCCAGTTTTTTTACTTTTGATGGTAGAACCTTCAGTACTTCCTCCTTTGTGCTCAGATCTTTGAACACCACTCTAATGAAAATGCACAGTCGTGCTGTGTGGATCATGTCAGCAATTTCATCAAACTGCAATGAAAAGAAGACACACTCACTTATGTCCTTGTTCACTTGTTCACCAAAATTCACAGCGCCTCATAACTTACGGTGTTTCTTGATAAGTGGACTTTTTAATGGCAGACATTATTTCAGACTTGTTTTTGAAATGTTCAAGCAATGATTCTGCTGCTTCTAGAAAAAAAAAAAAAAAAACCTTCTTGAATATTTTTCAATCCTGAAACGTTTTCTTTTTTTTTGGTTTGCGAGTACTCGCCTCACCCTGAACGATGCAATGGTTGTTGCCTTTGATTCTGAAGTCGCTTCTGTAAAAAGGGCTTTTTGTGCTGAAAGCCGTGCCTTCAGTTCTCGAATTTTCCTTTTTCGTAGCTCACTTTTGGGATGAAAATCACTGTCATACTTCTAATGAAGACTTTTGAAATGCCTTTCAAGATTTCCTTTCTTCGCCAGTGCTGGGGATACACATCAGACACACACACTTCCAGTTGTTTATGGTAAAAAAAATGATCTTCCTTCCACACTGTGAAAATAGCAAGTTTTACTTTTGTTAGCACTTGTTCCAGCTCCAGCACTACTCATTGTGCATCAGTTGATGTCTAATAACCTGCTCAAAAACCAAACGTTTTACGTGAGTGTTAAGCCGCTAGACCAGAGGTCGGCAACCTGCGCCTCCGGAGCCGCGTGAGGCTCTTTCAAGAAACATGTGCGGCCTACATAAAATTGTTTAACTTATCGTAGGACACGGAGAGAGAGAGAGAGAGAGAGAGAGAGAGAGAGAGAGAGAGAGAGAGAGAGAGAGAGAGAGAGAGAGAGAGACGAGGCGCGAGGTCTACGTCTATAGTACGAATATGATTCCTGTATGATACACTCCATCCAAGCACCCCAGCCTCTGCCCAGCACTGCCTGGGAGTGTTGGCAGGCATCTCGTTCAGTAAAAATGCACTTCCATAGTTACTAGGACGGCTATTTTTCCTCCTCCTCCTGCTAGTACTGCTATACTACTACTACCACTACTACTACTACTACTACTACTGCTACTACTACTACTACTACTACTACTACTACTACTACTACTACTACTACTACTACTACTGGTACTACTATACCAGTACTATTGCTGGTACTACTACTACTATACTACTACTGACTACTACTACTACTACTACTACTACTACTACTACTATACTACTACTACTATATTACTACTACTATATTACTCCTACTATATTACTACTACTGCTACTACTACTACTACTACTACTACTACTACTACTACTACTACTACTACTACTACTACTACTACTACTACTACTCCTGCTGCTGCTATTACGACCTTTTCTTCAGTGAAAGATATGAAGACATAATCAGTTACTGGAGAAATGGGATCGAGGAAGAGGAAAATTGAAGATGACAATAGAGAGTTTAGGAATGAATGGACCGAGCACTTTGCATTTGTTGAGAACTGTAGAGGGCAACCTTTGTGCCTCGTATGCAGTGAAGAACTGGCCAACAATAAAAAAAAAAAAATCCAATCTTGAGAGGCATTTTCAGAGGAAACACAGTGACTTTGCTGAAAATGATCCAGTTGGAGATGCCAGAAAGAAAGTTGTGGAGGAACTGCAGCTCAGAGCAAAGCGGAGTCAATGTATTCGCGAAATGTGTGAAGTCCTCCAACGATACAACTACTGCCAGCTTTGTGATAAGTCATGATATAGCAAAACGTGGAAACCCTTTTACAGATGGTGAATATATAAAAGATTGTTTCATCAATGCAGCAATGCATCTGTTCAGAGAATTAAAAAAAACAAGGATGAAATAATTAAGAAAAATAAGAATGTGCCATTGTCTGCTAAAACGATGAGGGACAGAGGATTGAAACTTGCACAAGACATCACCAATCACCAAATTGTGGACATCAGTTCAGCCTGTGGCTTTTCAGTTGCTTGTGATGAGTCATGTAATGTTGACGACATTGCAGAAGTTGCCCTTCTTGGCAGGTATGTCAACTCTGAAGGCCCACAAGAAGAACTCATTGACTTGTTGCCTCTCACTAGTCAAACTAGAGGTGAGGATATATTTTCAACAATTATAACCTGCCTTAAGGAAAAAGGAATTCAGACAACCACATTATTTTGTTGCAACTGATGGTGCACGGAGTATGACAGGGATGCATGAGGGGTTTGTTTCTCTCTTAAAACGAGAGCTGAATCGTGAAGTAATATCATTTCACTGCATCGTTCACAAAGAGGCACTGTGTGCACAAACTTGTCCATCAGAGTTCACTGAAGTAATGGACTTAGTCGTGAAAACTATTAACAAAATAATGGCAAAAGGCTTTTGTGAACTTCTCCCTGGAAGAAGTGGATTCCCAGTATTGAGACCTCCTCTTACATAACAAAGTCCCTTGGCTTTCTAGGGGTCGGGTGCTTGCACGTTTTGCAGCATGCCTTGAGGAAGTGAAGAAATTTTCAGGAGAAAGGCCACCATGAATATGCATGCCTTACAAATCCTGAATGGCTACACAAGTTTCACTTCTTGGTGGATATCACTTCACATTTAAATGAGCTCAACAGCAAACTACAAGGAAAGGGAAACACTGCTCTGATGCTTTTGGAAGAAGTCCTTTCCTTTCAACGAAAACTATCTTTGCTTGTTAGAGATGTTGAGAGAGGCTCTCTGATTCACTTTCCTTCATTAAAGCAATTTGGAGAAGGAACAGACTTTGAGCAGGATATTGATATCATAAAAAAAATGCACTAATGAAAATGAAAAAAAAAAATTCTTAGAAGGACGTTTTCAAGAATTCAGAAAAGAAAAGAAAAGGCCAAGTTGTCATTTGTGATCAACCCCCTTGATGCAGATACAGACTCACTCAATTGTTCAGCTTTTACTGGAGTGAATCAAGCAGAACTGGAACTGGAATTAGCTGATTTGCAAGGAAGAGACTTATGGACTCAACAGTTGAGAGGCATGGTCTCCGGTATTGAAAACCTGGAGAAACAACATGCTACACTGCCATTTCAACACATGTGGAATGAATTGTCTGGGATACAAAAACAAGATCAGATTGTGTATGAAGTGTGGAATTCCTTACCAGACACTTACACACACATGAAAAGATATGCCTTTGGCATTCCCTCTATTTTTGGATCCACTTACCTGTGTGAACAAGTGTTTTCGAGCATGAACTTTATAAAAAGAAAAAAAAAAAAAGACTACGCAGCCGACTGAATGATGCAAGCCTGCAGTCCTGCCACAAACTCAAAACGACAACATATTTGCCAAACACTGAGCTTCTCTCCAAAGAAACACAGGACCAGAAATCACATTAAGCTCATCATGGTGACCAGATACTGCTATAGTAAGTACACTTAACATGTTGGAAAATTAACATACCATATTTGTACACTTGCTGTCATCATACAATTATAAAGTTAAACGAGTGTCTTCATACTTAATTATTATAATAGTTTATTTTATGACAGCTGCTATTACTGTTCATATAATCATCATTAATAATAATAATTATAAT
>NC_087199.1:3212500-3285000 GCF_035594125.1 Scylla paramamosain
TCAGAAATTTTAGAGGGATCAGAAGTCAGGCGTTCTGTGGCTTCCCTGTGTGAACTGTTTACTTCCTGAAGGGTTGGATGTCGATGAAAAAAAGTAGAAAAGTGCAGGGTGGTATCATCAGCAGAGGAGTGGATAGGACAAAAATGTTTGGTTTAGAAGATTATCAATGAATAATAGGAAGAGAGTGGGTGATGGAACAGAACCCTGTGGAACACCACTGTTAATAGATTTAGAAGAACAGTGACCGTCTACCACAGCAGCAATAAAATGGTCAGAAAGGAAACTTGAGATGAAATTACAGAGAGGAGAGAAGCCGTAGGAGGGTAGTTTTGGAAATCAAAGCTTTGTGCCAGACTCTCTCAAAAGCTTTTGATATGTCCAAGGCAACAGCAAAAGTTTCACCAAAATCTCTAAAAGAGGATGACCAAGACTCAGCAAGGAAAGCCAGAAGATCACCAGTAGAGTGGCCTTGACGGAACCCATACTGGCGATCAGATAGAAGGTTGTGAAGTGATAGATGTTTAAGAATCTTCCTGTTGAGGATAGATTCAAAAACTTTAGATAGGCAGGAAATTAAAGCAATAGGACGGTATTTTGAGGGATTAGAACGGTCACCCTTTTTAGGAACAGACTGAATGTAGGCAAACTTCCAGCAAGAAGGAAAGGTAGATGTTGACAGACAGAGCTGAAAGAGTTTGACTAAGCAAGGTGCAAGCACGGAGGCACAGTTTCGGAGAACAACAGGAGGGACCTCATCAGGTCCATAAGCCTTCCGAGGGTTTAGGCCAGCGAGGGAATGGAAAACATCATTGCGAAGAATTTTAATAGGTGGCATGAAGTAGTCAGAAGGTGGAGGAGAGGGAGGAACAAGCCCTGAATCATCCAAGGTAGAGTTTTTAGCAAAGGTTTGAGCGAAGTGTTCAGCTTTAGAAGTAGATGAGATGGCAGTGGTGCCATCTGGTTGAAATAAAGGAAGGAAAGAAGAAGCAAAGTTATTAGAGATATTTTTGGCGAGGTGCCAGAAGTCACGATGGGAGTTAGATCTTGAAAGATTTTGACACTTTCTGTTAATGAAGAACACACACTTATTTAGGTGATGGTGATGCAGGTTGGCCGGGTTGGACAAAGCCTGTGTTAACTTGTGCTTCACAGGAAATGAACGTGTCAGGCTTGACTATTTTCATTTTTTACGTATATGTACGTATACACACCTTAATTAATATCATGGCCGGGATGGCTACCCCTCCCGTCAACACTCCTAAGCTTGGGACGTAAAGAAAACGAGGGAGAACGGAACTCCACAATTACAATTAACAAAAACACAAACCCACAACCCAACAATAACAGAGATGTCTGGCAATATCACCAAGAGTCCTGGGGGAGTCTTTGGAGGCCGGCGTCCTGGCAGGCGTGGGAATTTCGCCTCAGCCGGCAGGGGTTGAACCAGGAACGAATCGGAGCCGACGGCAGATGAGTGCCAGGTACTGAGGGCAGGCGAGGTCAGCCCACAATCTTCACCGAAGCCTTCCGGAGTGGTAGAGGAGGACAGCTGAATAGAGGTGTAGTCGAGGCCGAATTCTTAAAATGCAATTTTACATTTTTATAGTTTTCATTATACCTTTCTCTATTTGTTTTCGGGATTTTCTCTCTGTTTCCTCTCTGGAGCTGTGCCGCAGACACGACGCATTCTGTATTACAGTGATAAGTAAAAATTATCCACATCCGCAATCACATAATACGGAGCCAAAGTAATCTACAACCACGTCTGCATCCGCAGATATCAATAATTTACCCTCCGCAGTTTATCTGCAACCGCACTTAATGAGAAATACATACCAGCCTCCGCCTCCGCAGGGCTGCACAGTCTAGCCCCTGATATGTCATCAGCAGAAGAAGCAGCAGGACCAGCGTCACTTGTGCCGGCATTAGTAACAGCGGCAACAGCAGGAGTGGTGTACATGTGCATATTTTCAAGGGATGTGGCAATAAACTCATCCTGTTGCCTGTCCCAGGGTAGTGGGCGATGACTGGCGAGGCGTGAGGAAGTCTTGCATGGTTATTCAGACCCGAGGCCTTCACTGTAATTTACGTCAGTGTAATGGTCATTCTTCCATTCATTCAGTCCCACAGATTTCATTTCTCTGTCTATTTCATTCTTCCATTATTCTCACAACCCATTCGGCTCCCACTCTGCCTCCTCTTGTTACCACCCATTCACGCTCATTTTGATTCCTACCAGCCATTCTCATCGCCACACAACTTGCAATCCATTCCTGTCTGTCATTCTCGTGCATCTCTTCCTCCATTTGCTTCCGCTTTCATTCTACTGGTACATCTTCCTTGCTATTCTTGCATCATCCATTCTCTCAAGCCTAATCTTGTACCTAAGTGTGGGTGTAAACTGTTTGTTTACATCGAGACGTTTCAACAGGATCACATTTATCTTATTTCAAAGATTAAATTACTGTCTTCCACTCTGTATCTCTCCATCAAATATATAAAAAACGAAGCAAATATTTATAAAAAAACAGTAAATTAGTAATAAATGGCAGCTTTTGCTATGTCTTTTAATATTTGAAATCAAATAATTTTGTTCTAGAATCGAATACTGCAACCGAAGCAAGAGTTCAAAATTTTGGTTGAAAACCAATTTGTTTGAAAAGGGAGGCGTTCGGTAACCAAGGTTTCACTATGTACACACACACACACACACGCACACACACACACACACACACACACACACACACACACACACACACACATATATATATATATATATATATATATATATATATATATATATATATATATATATATATATATATATATATATATATATATATATATATATGCATGTGTACAGTCATTTCTTTCACAATACAACTCAGAGTTCCAACCACTTCATTCCAGAGCATTGTATGTGAGGAGCCCTGGTGATGAAGCATTGCCATGGCTGCTGCCACTGCTGCCGCCGCGGCAGTGAATTATTCGCGTCTCAAGCTACTGTGCATCTTGGAGGGTCCAGGAGCAGCCGTGCTCTCTCACGCCCTGACACGCGGCACAAACAAGACCGCCGCCGTCACCCTCTTGGACTACCTGACCAGCCTCCCAAACACCTCGAAGGCCAACTATCGCACACTCAGCAACAAGGATAAGAGGAAGGCATTTAACCGTGATGAGGAAAAGCAGATTGCCAATGACCCCTCATGCCAGAGCTTTGATATCACACTGCTCCACAAGAGCATCAGACTGGCCTGTGAAAATGTTGCAGGACTAAGTGAAAAATGCTGGCAGGATGATGCAGTGATGGAGGGCCTGCTCACTAAGATAAAAGATGAGCGTAACAAGGTCGTGCACGAAAGACCTAAGATGACAGATAAAGAGTTCCTGGACAAAGCTGAGGAACTCAAGAACCTCTTCATCAGAGCCCTTCAGGCTGTCAAGGACAAGTACGGAGTCTCTGACGCCGAGACCACAAACATCACTGACATCATAACAAGCCAGATACAAGAAATATGTCAGGCCTTTGATGACAATGTCATCTTACAGATGAGTTTTGAGAAAAAGCTCCATTTGTTTAAGCAAGAGTCAGTAAGTCACCTGAGAGAAATTTACAAACAGTATGAATATTTTGACCCAGTGTCCTTCCTCAGTGAATCCTCAAAACGGGTTCACATCCAGACTGTATTTTCAAAACTTGTCCTTAAACAGCAGCCCAAATCACTTGACATAGACTCGTTAGATATCTTAAAATACCTAACAGCAGAGTCTCAGAGCTCACAGCCCTCGCAGCTGCAGCCCTCACAGCTGCAGCCCTCACAGCCTGTCCAGGACAAAAGGCCACGCCTCGCTGTGGTGAGCGGTGTCGCTGGGAGTGGCAAGACCACCCTGCTCACTTTCATCTTGTCGGAGTGGCTCAAGGAAGAGAGTGACCGCCGCGTCACACACCTGGAGGAGTACGACATTGTACTCAGAATGCTGTGCCGCGACACAGATGCTGAAGATCTGGAGACATTCCTGGGCCTGGTCCTCCCGCCTAGTCTGTCTAGTCTGCCGGTCTTTAACGCGTCCCTCGTGAACTATTTAAAGCACTGTAAAGTGCTCTTCCTCATCGATGGTCTGGATGAGCAGAACAGCACCTCCAAAAAGCTCATCACTAATATTGTGAATACAACCAAATATAACAAAAATTTCTCAATTCTCACCACCTCACGACCAGAGCGAGTGAACCAGTTCTTGGCCCTCACACAAGAAGACTATAAGCAATCGCAGATGTCTATTGAGGGGATTCCTGTCACTAAAAGGATGCAGTTTGCAGAGCAGTACTGCACCTCCACAAACAAGGATAGGGTGAAGGAGTTCATGAGAGAACAAGGCAATAAGACCTTGTTTGAGCTTCCCCTCAACATAATATTTCTGGTTACATTATTTGAAGAGAATCCAAATTTTATTACAAAAAACATAACCCCATCCATCTTGTACACCCACATCCATGAGTGGTGCATAGAGAAGCTGCGCGTCAGAATATCCAAGGACCCCACATGGGGGGAGAAAAAGCCACGGACCCTCAAGATGAGGATAAAAAGAGTGGTGAAAGAGATGTACCAAGTGGCGCTACGAGGCCTGCTGCAAGACAGACTGAACCTCTCAGATGAGGGCACAGAGCAGCTGACAGATTGCTGTGAGAGAGAGGACCTGCCACCCCAACAAGTCCTGGGAGCATTTTTCACTCTGCGGTTGTCCATCACCAACAGAGTATATGAAGAAAACTACTCCATGCCCCATAAAGGAATGCTGGAGTACTTTGCAGCTCGACATATCATGCAGCACCTCCAGGATGGATCCCTCCCAGGATCAGGGGCTATTAGGAGCCTGCTTGAGGCCACCTTTTATGATGAATCCCTCCCAGAACAAGGAGTTTTTAGAAGGTTGCTTCAGGGTGTCTTTCAGCTAATATCTCTACTTCAACTTCATTGTGGATCTCTCCTAGAATCACGAGCTATTGAAAGCCTGCCTCAGGACGCCGCTCAGCCACAGACACGGCCTCTAGATCTTCGGGGCCTACGTAACCTTTTCTGGCATGTGGCAGGCCTCTTGACCACAGAAGAGACACCAAACCGTTCCGAGAACATAAAAGAGGTGATAGATCTGCTGGCAGAGACTGGCGCAGGGTGGGATGAATGGCTGTCACTGGTGGAAGACACGGATTACAATGAAAGCTTCCTGCAGGCCATCGCTCATCATGTCACAGAAAACCCTCCTGATGGCACAGTAAGGATAACAGACAACACATTGGCCAGCGCTGTGGCACTGCTCCCCCGTACTCCCGCAACAACAGTGGAGTTATGGCTGTACAACGAAAAAAAAAATGTGGAGACTGTCCTTGCTATGAGTGATTACCATTGCCGTGAGTTGTGTCTATGGCACCATTACTGGCATCCCGGCAGCATACCTGCCTCAGACACCGTGTTGCGTGCCATACACAGGTAAAGACAAGCCTCCAGATGTGTGTGTGTGTGTGTGTGTGTGTGTGTGTGTGTGTGTAGGAAAATAGTAGTAGTAGTAGTAGTTGTAGCAGTAGTAGTAATAGTAGTTGAAGCAGTAGTAGTAGTAGTTAGAAGCGAAGTGAAGTTTACTATGGAGGTTGGAGTTTCATTTTGAGAGGCCCGGCCCGACCGTAACGCTATTTAAACGCTGTCTCCAGAACTATGCAGCCAATCATAGCGAAATTAGCACCATATGATAGCACAACTCTATCAATTTTATATCATATAGGTTTCATCTCTTCTATTGGGTGAAGTCAAAGGATACCTTGCAAAAAAGTTAAAGGGTGTTGAAAATCGGATTTTGTAAAGCGACCGTCAGTTTTCTGCAATTTTCACCAACTTTCTCTTGCCTCAATGAGACCGGATGCATACCACTGAACGCAGAAGGAAATTTCATATCCAATGGTATACAGCCAAACTTCCCGCAAAGTTTTAAGCTGGTCATTGGAATATAAGGTAAGTGGGCGATTTGCGCGGTGCTTCAAATTGCCTCTAAGTTCTCAACAAAAAAAAAATGATAAATCTCAAATTTTGTAGCTAATTAGATTAATAGAAGTTATAATGAAAGAAACGTGTCAGATTTGCAACACTACTGCGCATGCCCAAAATCCATAATAAAACTTTTTATAAACCGACTGTCCTTTTTCTGCAGTCTCTCTCTCTCTCTCTCTCTCTCTCTCTCTCTCTCTCTCTCTCACTTATTTTTATGTAGGAGAGGCACTGACCAAAGGCAACAAAAACTGAAAAAAAACAAAAAAAAACTGAGGTGCCAGTCCCCGAGCAGGGTTGAAAGTGGTAGTCAAAATTACAGGATAAGTATCTTGAAACCTCCCTCCTGAAAGAGTTCAAGTCATAGGAAGGTGGAAATACAGAAGCAGGCAGGGAGTTCCAAAGTTTACCAGAGAAAGGGATGAATGATTGTGAATACTGGTTAACTCTTACATTAGAAAGGTGGATAGAATAGGGGTGAGAGAAAGAAGAAAGTCTTGTGTAGTGAGGCCACGGGAGGAAGGAAGCATGCAGTTAACAAGATCAGAAGAGGATTAGAATGAAAATAGTGGTACAAGACAGCTAGAGATGCAACATTGCAACGATGAGAAAGAGACTGAAGACAGTCAGATAGGGGAGAGAAGTTGATAAGAGGAAAAACTTTTGATTCCATCCTGTCTAAAAGAGCGGTATGAGTGGAACCTTCTCATATATGTGAAGCATACTCCATACATGGACGGATAAGGCCCCTGTACAGAGTTAGCAGCTGGAAAGGTGAGAAAAACTGGCGGAGACGACTCAGAACGCCTAACTTCATAGAAACTGTTTTAACTGGAGATCAGAAGAGAAGTTTCCAGTTTAGATTATAAGTAAAGGATAGACCGAGGATGTTCAGTATAGAAGAGGGGGACAGTTGAGTGTCAATAAAGAAGAGGGGATAGTTATGTGGAAGACTGTGTCGAGTTAATGGATGGAGGAACTAAGTTTTTGAGGCACTGAACAATACTAAGTTTGCTCTGCCACAATCTGTGGCTTCCCTGTATGAACTGTTTACTTCCTGAAGGGTTGGACGTCGATGAAAAGACGTGGAAAAGTGCAAGGTGGTATCATCAGCGTAGGAGTGGATAGGACAAGAAGTTTGATTTAGATCATTGATGAATAATAGGAAGAGAGTGGGTGACAGGACAGAACCCTGAGGAACACCACTGATTTAGGAGAACAGTGACCAATAGAACACTCAGAAAGGAAACTTGAGATGAAGTTACAGAGAGAAGGATAGAAGCTGTAGGAGGGTAGTCTGGAAATCAAAGCTTTGTGCCAGACTCTATCAAAAGCTTTTGATATGTCCAAGTTTCACCAAAATCTCTAAAAGAGGATGACCAAAATTCAGTAAGGAAAGCCAGATCACCAATAGAGTGGCCTTGATGGAACCCCACGTTGCCAATCATATAGAAGATCGTGAAATGATAGATGTTTAAGAATCTTCCTGTTGAGGATAGATTCAAAAACTTTAGAAAGGCAGAAAATTAAAGCAATAGGACGGTAGTTTGGGGAACTAGAACGGTCACCTTTTTAGGAACAGGCTGAATGTAGGCAAACTTCCAGCAAGAAGGAAAGGTAGATGTTGACAGACAGAGCTGAAAGAGTTTGACTAGGCAAGGCAAGGCATGGAGGTGCAGTTTCAGAAAACAAAAGGAGGGGCCCCATCAGGTCCATAAGCCTTCCGATGGTGTAGGGCATTGGGGGCATGGAAAACAAGTACCTTTTGTGGGCCACCTCTCTATCATGTATAGCACAAGAACAGACTGTGTTAAACCAGACACTATCACCTCTGTCATGCGCTCAACACACAGAGATGGGTCTCTGACACAGAAGAAGTAGTCATTCCAAGGAAAATCTGCAAAATACCTCCTCAGGTCCTCCCAACTAGCAGAGGCAAAGCACCAGAGGCACATCTGCTTTGGGGGATCCTGAGGAGGGATTGGAGCGACAGGACAAGATACAAATACGAGATTGTGATCGGAGAAACCCAATGGAGAAGATTGGGTAATAGCATAAGCAGGATTAGAGGTTAGGAAAAGGTCAAGAATGTTGGGTGTATCCCCCCCCCCAGGTAGTAAGGAATATTAGTAAGGTGTTCCACCAGTTGTTCTAGGTCGTGGAGGATAACAAAGTTAAAGGCTAGTTCACCAGGATGGTCAGTGATAGGAGAGGAAAGCCAAAGCTGGTAGTGAACATTAAAGTCTTCAAGAATGGAGATCTCCACAAAAGGGAAGAGTCAGAATGTGCTCCACTTTGGATGTTATGTATTCAAAGAATTTCTTATAGTCAGAGGAATTAAGTGAGAGGTGTGCAGCAGATAAATTCAGTTTGAGAGTGACTCTGTAGTCTTAGCCAATTGGTGGAAAACTAGGAAAATTCAAGAGCGTGGGCACGAGAGCAGGTCAAGTCGTTGCGCACATAAACACACCATCCAGCTTTGGATTGAAAATGAGGATAGAGAAAGTAGGAGGGAACAGAAAAAGGGCTACTGTCAGTTCCCCGAGACACTTATTGAAATACCCCTTCTACTGATGGATTACCGACAGCTTTGCCCATCAATTGTCTTCCTAAGCGATTTACTAGTAGTAGTAGTAGTAGTAGTAGTAGTAGAAACAGCAGCAGTAGTAGAGTGGTGGTAGTAGTAGTAGTAGTAGTAGTAGTAGTAGTAGTAGTAGTAGTAGTTGTTGTTGTTGTTGTTGTTGTAGTAAATAGAGGTACATAGTAAATAATGGAGACGTTTCGATTTTTATTATAATGATGTTAGGCACTACTATTAGTACTACTACTACTACTACTACTACTACTACTACTACTACTTCTACTACCAGCACTAATATAACTGGTAATAATGATAATGACAATGATGATGATAATAATAATAATAATAATAATAATAATAATAATAATAATAATAATAATAATTATTATTATTACTATTATTATCATTGTTGTAATTATTATTATTATTATTATTACTATTATTATCATTGTTGTAATTATTATTATTAATTATTATTATTATTATTATTATTATTAATGATGAAAATATCAATAAAAACAACAATAACAACAACAACAAGAGCAACAACATCAGCAATAACAGTAACAGTAATGTGATGACAACACCAACAATAATAATCATAATCATAATAATAATAACAAAACAATAATAATAGTAACAGCATATAGTAGTAGAAGAGAGAGAGAGAGAGAGAGAGAGAGAGAGAGAGAGAGAGAGAGAGAGAGAGAGAGAGAGAGAGAGAGAGAGAGAGAGAGTGTGTGTGTGTGTGTGTGTGTGTAATAATTCAAAGTCTCGCCATTACAGGACTTGCCTTGAAGAGTTCATGGGTCACCTGGGTGCTGATTGCGTGGCGCTGCTCCCTGAATGCCTTAACGAGCTGTACTTGGCCGTATCTAGTGATGAGCACGCTGCCAGCCTCCCAGCAGCCCTCACCCGAGTCGCCTCATCTCTGCCTAACCTGTGGAGGCTTGGTGAGTCTGTGGTGCAGTGAACCTTGAAGATTGCTGCACTCCTTGCACCGATATTCATGAAATGGTGTGTGTGTGTGTGTGTGTGTGTGTGTACGCAGGGTTTGAGCTGGTGGTGTCTTTGCAGCCATACACGTCCCTGTGGCGACGGTAACACCAGCATCGGTTCCGTCACCACTGCCTGACATCAGCATGGTGGTCTTAGTCTTGTCTGGTGTGAACAAAAACCTTATGAAGGAAGCGTGTCAAGTGGCAGCGGCTCTCCAGCCTACGGCAGGGTGAGTGTCAGTGTGTCAGTGTAATCTGTATATATATATATATATATATATATATATATATATATATATATATATATATATATATAGATATAGATATAGATATAGATATATAGATAGATATATTAGATAATTTCTAAGATACAGTTGAGGTGAACAGGGACACAACAGAAATTTTTTTCATTAACTGTAGTTGCAACGCTTCAGCTTACGCAGAGGGCATCATCAGGCTAGACAATAAAACATCAGAGAGTAAAACATAAAAACATAAAACATATAAAAACACTAGTAAGGTGTGGGCAAGGCAAAGTGAGGCGCAAAAACGAAACACGGAACAAATAAGTAATGGATAAGTGAAACGAAAAAAAAAAATAAATAAAAATAAATAAATAAAAATAAATAAAATAAATAAAAATAAAGAAAAATGAATAAATAAATAAATAAATAAATAGAAATAAAAAAATACAGATAAGTAAATAGCTATACTGAAGTAAGACAGCCTATAGATGAACACTAATATAGAATAACAATAAAACTAAGGGTGTAGTCATGCCAGACAACGAACCTTGTCTGTTCCAGCTGAAGGAGTGATGAAGACTGACAAGGGATACCGGTGTGTGTGTGTGCGTGTGTGTGTTACTTTGGTTACGGCCTCGGAACCCAAAGCTCCGAACAGAGTTTATAACAGATATAACTATGCTGATGACAATTGATTATTTAATTGAGGTTTGAAGTGTTTAATGTAAGTAGTTTCTCATGTTTTTATGTCTGTTTATGCGTCAGCTTTATGTAATATGTTGAAATCCCTCTCTGAACACGAATGATCGTGTGTATGTGATTTTGTTCTTATTATTGAAAAAGAAGGATGAGCTGTTTCTTTGTACCTTGTGTTCACTGATTCTGTGTGTCAGATTCCTCTTGGTTTCTCCAATATATTGAGCCTTGTAATTCAAACAAGTTAATTCATGAATTATGTTTATAGGTAAGTCCAATAGGAACGCTGTCTTTGAATTAAAAAAAAAGAGGCAATAGTGTACGTATTAGTAAAAATAAAAATTAACTTGGCATCAGGGTAGTGTGCTTTCAGTATGGTAGTGAGTCTCTTTCTAGAAGTATTGCTAAGATGGTCATAGTAAGGTAATTTTATGCATTTCTTTTGTATCGTTAGAGGAAAGCTGACTAAATTTACTTTAAAAAAAAATGTAGATAGTACTATTAATGAGGCTTGGCGGAAACCCGTTATTAAGGAAAAAAAGTCCTTAAAAAGTTAACTTCATGGTCAAAAGCAAACCAGCTAGAAGATAATGTATTGCAACGATATAAGAGCGTTTTGATAGCATTAATCTTAAATAATTGAGGAATAAAAGATAATTAATCCCCAAGCTTGTGAAAGGTTGGTTTGCTATAAACAGCAGTCTGTAGTTGGTTCTTATTGTGAGTCAGTTACATCCAGAATCGGGATAGAGCCATTGTTTTCAGTGTCACAAGTGAATTCAATATTAGGGCGTTTAGAATTTAAATAACTCAGAAATTTAGGGATGTGCTATGAGAGTTTAAATAAAAGGAAGGTGTCATCAACATATCTCCTGTACAACACAGGTTTAAACTCACTAGAGCATTCGTTTAACCACTTGGTTTCTTGATGACTAAGAAAAGCATAAGCAAGAGTAGGGCCAAGGCCACACCGTCAAATTGGACATATAATTTGATATTAAACAAAAAAGGATAGTCTTCAATATCCAAGTCTAATAGGTTAATAAATTGTTTTTAGTATAGTTAAGATAAGTGTCATGCTCCTTAAATAGAGCATTACAAATTATTTGATGAAACCATTCAAATAGTTTGTAACGCCTATGTAGGCATCATATTCACATTGTTTTGGTTTTAGAGTAGCTACGACTTCGTATATTGTCCTTCAGATTTTATTGTTCCTCCCACCTTCCTTGTTCCCACTAATCATGTAAATGAGCTACACCCAACCCTTCATCGCCTCCCGGTAACCTGCTAAGCCGTCACCAACGCAAGCTGCTTCACTGCTACACATCTACGGTGCTTCCTTCAAGCTGCTTTCAGGGTCTCCTTCAAGCTTTTTATGCCAAGCTCATACGACTTCAAGCTCATACTGACGCCATCCCTGTTTCAAGTCTGGACTTTTAAGCTGTCACTAATGCAACTTGACTGCTTTGCTGCTGATCCAGTCGTTCCAAGACTTTGGATTCCTCAGCGGTCAGTCTTCTGCTGCAAACTATGGTGTCTTCTTATGGCCGTCTCTTCACCCAATGCATGCCACTCATCCACCACACTTCCAGCTATTATTGCCATCATGAGTGCTATTTGTAGTGTTATGATTTTTGTAGTGCATTTTTATTTAGCAATTTATTTGGCATAGAAACGCCTTGCTCTTTTGATTTATGACCCTTAAGTGTTGTCCTAGTTTTTTTCTTAGCCTGTGGTTCGCGCTGCTGAATTCACAGCTGGTGAGCGTTTTGTGTTTGGCCACTGTGCTCCTTTTCTGACATCTTTTGCTATGCGAGTTTTGTGATTCGCCAGTGCGTACTCACTTTTCTGACGTCTTTGTTCTGTGAGCCTTGTGATTAGCTATAGTGCATACATCACAGATAAGCGCGTCGTTATTATGTGAATTATGTGCTTCAATGTCCTTGCATCACCCCATATGATTTGTAGGCATGAAAGCATGCCTAGAAGAGTGACCGAGCATTGTGTTGGTGTGGGAACACGTCTACACCCATACCGCCCACATTCCATGGCACGCCTATCCCATGGGGCCTGATGCCATCCTCCAGCCATCTTGCCTATCACCACACAGAAGTGAGGCCAACCCTCACCCTTTGTCCTCTGGACGCCAGCCACGGCCATGACCTGAGCCAGCCCAGCAACCACCGCAGTCCGCATCTGCCCAGCCTTGCTAATGGACACACAGAGTCTATGTCCGTCCTTCCTCGGTGGCGGACATAGGTAGTTGCGTCCACCCAGGCATCAGAGGTCGACGTGCGACCTGCTGGGAAGGGGACCACAAATGTCCCAAAGTCGGACTGCTCTTCTGATAACGAACCTAAGTGCCTTGACACCCGCCTCAACTTTTTTTTTTTCATTAACTTTTGCAACATTTGCGGTCTTAGATCTAATTTTCAAGTTGTAGAACACCACCTCTCCTCTTCTAAACCTCATCCTCTTTTCCTCACTGAGACTCAGGTGTCTGAAGCAACTGACAGTAGCCCCTTTTCTGTTCCCTCCTACTTTCTCTATCCTCATTTTCAATCCAAAGCTGGATGCTGCATTTATGTGTGCAACAACTTAACCTACTATCATGTCCATGCTCTTGAATCTTCTGAGTTTTCCACCATCTGGCTTTGACTACAGAGTCACTCTCAAACTAAATTTATCTGTGCTGTATACCTCTCACCTAACTCCTCTGACTTCTTTGACTCCTTAACTTCCAAAGTGGAGCACATTCTGACTCTCTCCTTTTGCAGAGATCTCCATTATTGGAGACTTCATTGTTCACTACCAGCTTTGGCTTTCCTCTCCCTTTACTGACCATCCTGGTACACTAGCCTTCAACTCCCCTTGTGATTTCTGGCATCTAGCCAAAAATATCTCCAATAACTTTGCTTCTTCTTCTTTCCCTCCTCTACTTCAACCAGATGGCACCACTGCTATCACATCTATTTCTAAAGCTGAACTCTTTGCTCAAACCTTTGCTAAAAGCAAAGGTTTGAGAATCATGGACGATTCTGGGTTTGTTCCTCCCTCTCCTCCACCCTCTGACTACTTCATGCCACCTATTAAAATTCTTCGCAATGATGTTTTCCATGCCCTCGCTGGCCTAAACCCTCGGAAGGCTTATGGACCTGATGGGGTCCCTCCTATTGTTCTCCGAAACTGTGCCTCCGTGCTTGCACCTTGCCTAATCAAACTCTTTCAGCTCTGTCTGTCAACATCTACCTTTCCTTCTTGCTGGAAGTTTGCCTACATTCAACCTGTTCCTAAAAAGGGTGACCGTTCTAATCCCTCAAACTACCGTCCTATTGCTTTAATTTCCTGCTTATCTAAAGTTTTTGAATCTATCCTCAACAGGAAGATTCTTAAACATATATCACTTCACAACCTTCTATCTGATCGCCAGTATGGGTTCTGTCAAGGCTGCTCTGCTGGTGATCTTCTGGCTTTCCTTACTTAGTCTTGGTCATCCTCTTTTAGAGATTTTGGTGAAATTTTGCTGTTGCCTTGGACATATCAAAAGCCTTTGATAGAGTCTGGCACAAAGCTTTGATTTCCAAACTACCCTACTACGGTTTCTATCCTTCTCTCTGTAACTTCATCTCAAGTTTCCTTTCTGACTGTTCTATTGCTGCTGTGGTAGACGGTCACTGTTCTTCTCCTAAATCTATTAACAGTGGTGTTCCTCAGGGTTCTGTCCTGTCACCCACTCTCTTCTTATTATTCATTAATGATCTTCTAAACCAAACTTCTTGTCCTATCCACTCCTACGCTGATGATACCACCCTACGTTTTTCCACGTCTTTTCATAGACATCCAACCCTTCAGGAGATAAACATATCACGCAGGGAAGCCACAGAACGCCTGACTTCTGATCTTTCTAAAATTTCTGATTGCGGCAGAGCAAACTTGGTATTGTTCAATGCCTCAAAAACTCAATTCCTCCATCTATCAACTCGACACAACCTTCCAGACAACTATCCCCTCTTCTTCAGTGACACTCAACTGTCCCCCTCTTCTACACTGAACATCCTCTGTCTGTCCTTTACTAATAATCTGAACTGGAAACTTCACATCTCATCTCTAGCTAAAACAGCTTCTATGAAGTTAGGTGTTCTGAGATGTCTTCGCCAGTTTTTCTCACCCCCCCAGCTGCTAACTCTGTACAAGGGCCTTATCCGTCCATGTATGGAGTATGCTTCACATGTCTGGGGGGGTTCCACTCATACTGCTCTTCTAGACAGGGTGGAATGAAAAGCTTTTCGTCTCATCAACTCCTCTCCTCTAACTGACTGTCTTCAGCCTCTCTCTCACCGCCGCAATGTTGCATATCTAGCTGTCTTCTACCGCTATTTTCATGCTAACTGCTCTTCTGATCTTGCTAACTGCATGCCTCCCCTCCTTCTGCAGCCTCGCTGCACAAGACTTTCTTCTTTCTCTCACCCCTATTCTGTCCACCTCTCTAACGCAAGAGTTAACCAGTATTCTCAGTCATTCATCCCTTTCTCTGGTAAACTCTGGAATTCCCTGCCTGCTTCTGTATTTCCACCTTCCTACGACTTGAATTCCTTCAAGAGGGAGGTTTCAAGACACTTATCCACCAATTTTTGACCACTGCTTTGACCCTTTTATGGGACTGGTATTTCAGTGGGCATTTTTTTTTATTAGATTTTTGTTGCCCTTGGCCAGTATCCTTCCTACATAAAAAAAACCAAGCAGCCTCCCCGACGTGTTTCGCTGGCCAAGAGGGAAGAGATGCAACGCATGCTGAATGAAATGGTAGCGCAGGGAGTGGTGGAGCAGTTGGACAGTCTGTGGTCGTCGCCAGTGGTCCTGGTGAGTAAGAAGGACAGCACCAGGTGCTTCTGTGTGGATTACAAGGCATGAACGACATCACGGTGAAGGACTCCTACCTTCTGCCTGGGATTGATGACACCCTGAATGCCCTGGCTGGACACCCCTGGTTGTCTACCCTGAATCCCAAGTCAGGGTACCACAAAGTCAAAATGGCAGAGGCAGATAAGCAGAAAATGGGCGCTCTCTCTCTCCTGGGAACCGCCACAGCTCCTTATATAATGTCAGTCCCTCCGTGATTGGCCAGCACACTGCTATTCTCCCAACCAATCACCTTCAGTGCCATTTCCAGTCTCTCTGGGCTGCCTCAGCTTGCAGCTCATGCATCATTGCCAATGCCTAACTTCACTATCTGCCTGCACAGTGCTATCAACTTCATTCCCCTGCTGCAACAATATACATATATATATATATATATATATATATATATATATATATATATATATATATATATATATATATATATATATATATATATATATATATATATATATATATATATATATATATATATATATACAAGGTGTCCCATAAGTTTCCATACATATGGTATCATGAACATCATTACTAACATAAATCCAGATGTGTTTGAACATGTTCTTCAGCAGTGAAGGACACGCATTGAATTGTGTTTTCAACACAAAGGAAGTCATGTAGAGCATATTATATAAATAAAAATGTTTTTTTCTGTAGTTCTATAATTTCTTATAATTTTTCCTCTGTATGGAAACTTATGGGATACCAAATATATATATATATATATATATATATATATATATATATATATATATATATATATATATATATATATATATATATATATATATATATATATATATATATATATATATATATATATATATATAAAATGGAAAAAGTAAATGTAAAAAAAAAATAAAATAAAATGAATATAATAAAAATGAAAACAAATAGGTATATATAAAATACGAAAATACAAATACACACACAAAAAAAAAAAAAATAATAATAATAAACATTTGAAATTGTTTTTGTTATTCCTTTCAGATATCTTGACATTGGGTTCCCCCGGGGCAGGATGAAAGCAGCAGAGTGGCGGGACCTGCTTCACCTCCTGGCGGCAGCAGGGGTCAGGGTGAGGAGAGGTGGTGTTGTGATACCAGAGGAAACTATCACAGTGGAGGAGAGGAGGGAGCTGAGGGAACTCGCTGACACTTTGTGGGGGTGTAGGGTGTGGAGGTGAGTGTGTGTGTGTGTGTGTGTGTGTGTGTGTGTGTGTGTGTGTGTGTGTGTGTGTATTTACCTAGTTGTATTGTACGGGGCATGAGCCAAGGTTCATTTTGTCCTGTCTCCATAACCATATTTATCCAGAGTTTGTCTATAAACATGTGTACACTGTTTGCCACAACCACCTCTTCCTTCAGACCATTCCAGATTTCAATAGTTCTATAAGGGAAGCTGTATTTCTTGATGTTGCTTGAACATCCACTCTTCTTTATTTTCTTCCCATGCCCCCTCGTCCATCTCTCTCTCCCTCCTCCATCTGTGGTACAAGGTCATTTCTGTCTATTCTCTCTGTATTGTTTACTAATTTGTACATTGTTATCAGGTCTCCTCTTTCTCTTCTCTCTTGTAGTGTTGGTAATCCCATCTCTTCAAGTCTTTCTTCATAGCTTAAGTCTTTCAATTCTGCTACCATCTTTGTCACACTCCTCTGTATTCTTTCCAGTTTCCATATATCTTTTTTTTTCTATGTGGAGCCCAAACTACTGCTGTGTATTCCAGTTTAGGTTGTATCATGCTTGTTATAATTTTCTCCGTCATTTCCTTATCTAAATAGTTAAGTGCCATCCTAATGTTTGTTAACAAGCTGTATTCCATTTATGTGCCTTTCAGGTGATAGTGTGTCCTGGATCATTACTCGCAAATCTTTTTCTTCATTACTTTTCATTATTATTTCTCCTCCCATTTTGCAATTCCATGAAGGTCTCTTTCTACTTCTTCCTACTTCCAACATGTATTTTCTGGCATTAAATTCTAGTTTCCGTCTTTGGCTCCATGCAATATCTATGTCAATATCCTTTTGTAACTCCTTGTGGTCATTTTCATTCTTTATTATTTTCATTATTTTTGCATCATCAGCAAAAAGGTTTATATAACTATTTAGATCCTCTGTCATATCATTTACATATATTTGGAACATAATAGGTGCCAACACAGATCCTTGCAGTACCCCACTTGTCACTTTGCGCCAACTTGAATTAGTGTCTCTGATTACTGTTCTCATTTCCCTCCCTTGTAAATAATCCTCCATCCATCTCAATGTTGCTCCCTTTAGTCCTCCTTCATGTTCTAAATATTGCACCCATCTATCTTTAATTACAATTTCACAAAGGTTGCTTACAGTACTTGTTAGTGACACTGGTCTGTAATGTAATGGTTTCATTTTATTTCCCACTTTGTATATTGGCACTATGGTAGCTCTTTTCATTCCCTTGGTACTTTTCTTCCCTCAATGAGCTGTTAATTATATCCCATATGGGTTCCTCCATTTGTTTTCTGCATTTTTTAAATATCCATCCATTTACTTGATCTGGTCACATGGCTTTTCTAACATCCAGCGCTTCCAGCAATTTCTAAATTTCTTGTCTCGTTACTTGTATCTCCTGTATTCCCTCGTTCTGTGATACAACTTTTGGTGTCACAAAATCGGTTTCCGTTGTAAACACAATCAATTGAAAACTCATTCATTAGTTCATTCATCTCCTCAGTTGTTTCATAAATTCTTCTTTTTTTTTTTAACTTGTTTATGTCATCCCTATGTTTCATTTTTCCATTTACGTATCTGTAGAAGAGTTTGGGCTCTTCCTTGCATTTTCTTGCTGTGTCACTTTCAAAATTTCTTCTTCCTCTTCTTATTATACCATATTCATATTCATTCCTTGCCTTTGTGTATTCTTCCCTAGTACTTCTGTTCAGCTATCTCATCATTTTCCTCCATGCCATGAGTGGCATTATACCACTCTTGCTTCCAAATCTTCACTTTATAACTTGGCGCAAGCTGTTGCACATCCTCTCTATACTTGCTCAAAGATATCTCATGTTTTTCTTGCACTACTTTACCTTCAAATAAATCTTCCCAGTTAATTTTTCCATAAAATTTATTAAGCTCTGCAAAGTTTGCCTTGGCATAGTTTTATCTCCCATTTCTAAATTGTTCTTTCCTGTACAACACTGTTTCCATTTCCTGTGGTACTATTTCTGTTATCACATGATTGCTTCTTCCCACTGGACTCAGACAACGTACACTTGGTCTACTTTCTGAGGTTTTTGTAAACACTGACCCCAACTGTGATGGTTCTTCTCTACATCTTACAGGTTCGTTCACCCACTGTCTCTCACTCTCATGTGTATCTGCTATTTTCTGCTTCTCTTAGCAGTACTTTCTCATTATCAATTTCTTGCACTCTGTTCCACAATTTATAAGTTAGTGTTAAGTCTGCCCTTTCTCCTCTTTGTTCCAGTGTTGGCAGATTCATTTCCTTTAGCCTGTCTTCACATGTCAATTCTTCCAGTTCAGGAACCATCTTCGTTGCCATCCTGTGTGTCCTTTGTGGTTTTCTGAGACGTTTGTTGTTGTGGGGAGACCACACTGACTCACCACATTCCAGCTGTGGTCTAATAGTGGTGGTAATTGTCTTTCTCATCGTCTCTTTATCCATGTAGTGGAATGCTGTTGCAATATGTCTCACCATTCTATATGTATCCCTGAATGTCTTTTCTACAAGCTTCTCCGACTGCTGACTGTCCTGTACTATCACTCCCGGATCTTTCTCTCCTTGTGCTAAAAGTACATTTCAAATGTCCATTTTGGTCTTTTCACTTTTTTTCCATTTCCATTACATGACATTTTTTCACAATAAATTCCAACTCCCACTTCTTATTCCAGTCTCAGATTTTATTCAAGTCCTCTTGTATAATTTCACAGTCTTTGTTGTTTCTTAAATGTCTTTGTAATTTTGCATCGTCTGCAAACGTGCTGATGTAACTCTTTACTCCTTCAGGCGTGTCATTTATGTAGATCAGGAAAAGTATTGGTGCCACCACTGGCCCTTGTGGTACTCCACTACCTACTTTTCTCCATTTTGTGTTTACACCTGTTACCATCGTTCTCATTTCTCTTTCCTTTAAGTAACTTTCCGTCCAGTTTTTTTACTTCTCCATTTAATCCTCCAATATTTTCTAGCTTCCATGATAGCCTGTTGTGGGGAGCCTTGTCAAAAGGTTTTTCAGATCTAAATACACACAGTCTACTCATCCATCCCTCTCCTTTGTCATATCAGTCACTCTTGAATAAAAGCTCATCAGATTGGTTACACATGATCACTTTTGTCTAAAGCCATACAGTTTTTCTGTTATATATCATGTTTTTTCTAGGAAATCTGTCCACTGCTTCTTGATCACTTTTTCACAGGTCTTACACAGCATGCTGGTCATTGACACTGGTCTGTAGTGTAGTGCTTCTTCTTTCTTTCTACTTTATACACTGGCACTATGTCTGCTCTCTTCCATTCCTTAGGCACTCTTCCAGTTGATAATGAGCACTTCATTTTGTCATATACTGGTTCAATTAATTGTTTCCTGCACTCTTTTAAGATGAAACCTGGTACTCCATCTGGTCCTGTTGCTTTTCTCTCTTCCTGTTCCTCCATCATTTTATAAACTTCTTTGATTACTCTAATTTCCCACATTTGCTTTTTTGTCACTTCGTCTTGTGGTTCTTTAAATTCCGATTCTTCTGTGAAAGCTTGCTGCAACTTTTTGTTTAGCAATTCACTCGTGTCTTTTGGGTCTTCATGTTTCATTTCCATCCTTCAATCTTTCTAGTTTTTCCTTTGGTTTGATTTTTGCGATTATTAATCTGCAGAAGTTGTGGTTCGTCCATGCACTTTTCAACTATATCCTTTTCGCATCCTTTCTTTCCTCTCTCCTTATTTCCACGTGTTCATCTCTTGGTATCCTAAAGTCTTCTTTATTTTTTTTGTTTCAATTTCTTTTAATCTTTATCTATGCTTCATCTCTTTTTTCTTTGCACTTGCACGTCTTGCACTGAGCCACACCTGGACATATTTGTTCACTCCAGCTCATATATTTTCACCAAAATGTCATACTTATCTTGCACATCATTTGCTCTTTTCAGCTTTTCCCAGTCCATTTCTTCATAAAATTTCTGGAGGTCATCTATGTTAGCTTTTCCATAGTTTCTCCCGTTTTCTTTGTATGATTCATCCTCTTCACTGACATCATAATTGGTCTCTATTTGTATCATTACATGGTCACCTTTTCCATGGGGCACACGTGTCTCAATGCTTTAGTTAGGTCCATGCCCCTTGTTAGTATTGTGTCTAGTCTTGCTGGTTCGTCATCTTCCCTATAACTTGTATTTTCAGTCACCCGTTGCATCACTGTGTTTTCCGTAGTCAGCTTCAGCAATCCTTCTCCCCGTGCAGTCTCCCTATAACTTGTGTTTTCAGTCGCCCGTTGCATCACTGTGTTTTCCGTAGTCAGCTTCAGCAATCCTTCTCCCCGTGCAGTCTCGTTTCCACCTGCTTCAGACGTTTCCCGGTTCACTTCTTTGCAGTTGAAGTCACCAACCAATAATACTATTTTATTACTTTTGATTAATTTACTCAAACACTGAATGGTATCTTCTATCATTTTGTCATATTCTTCCTTGCTCCAAGAACTTGTTTTGGGTGGTACACAGGCTGTTATTACCGTCAGTATTTCTCCACTATTACCTTCCAAGTTAACATTCACTATTTCTGCTTTTCCTTCCCCATATTTCACTATTTTTGTCTTTGCCTCTTTTCCTGTCATTATCATTACACCTCCCCTCCTTTATCAAGCCTGTTTCTTCTCCATATATTGTAGTCATTTGTCACTATCTGGTTTTCTTCTTTTTGTTTTGTTTCCGCTAAACACACCACCTTCGGATTCTTTTCTTTTAAATAGTCTTGTAATTCCAGTTTTCTGTCTATCAGTCCATCTATGTTGGTATGCATCACAATAAGTTGTTCGTTTTTACTGTTTCTCTCTATTTTATCTTCATTTATTTCTTTACCTTCATGTACCATTTCTTCACTGTCTTCCAAAACTCTCAAAAACAATGTAGTTTTTTCTTCTTGAGTTCTTGATAAATTTTTTCCTTTAGCCTCTTCATACATTTCTTTCAAACCTTTCTTCCTTTCTTCTTCATTTGTGTTCTTCCTAAAATATATATCCTTGCGATCTTCTACTTCACTTAGTTTGGATGTTCTTTCTAGTATCTGTTCTGCTGCTTGTTGTGATTTTAGTCTTATTTTCACAGGTCTTGCTTTGCCTTCAAGATAAGGCCCCCGTCTAACTACTTCTTCCACTTCCTCAAACTTAGTGTCAACTTCAACGTTAAGTTTCTTCAGCAGATCCTTCACTGTTTTTTTATGCTTCTTTATCTCTTTTCAATTTGTGTGTTTTATTTTTGTCCTTTATTTCATAACTATAACACTTTTCTTCTTATCTGCTGCACTGCTGCATCCCTCACCAGATCTTCATTGTTTTCAGTGACTTTACCACTTTTTTCTACATTTTCATTTTTTTCTTCTAGTTGCTTTTCAATTATTTCCTTGAAGTCAACATTTGCTTTATCATTTTCTTATTTTCCAGTCTTTCACTCCATCCAAGACACCCTGTCTCACCCTCTTCTCACCTTTCACTAACTCTGCTTTCAAATCTTTATTTTTCATTACTTTCTCCATGTTGTTTTGTAATTCCTCATTTTCTTAATATTTTGTTCTCTCACTCTCATCTCCTCAGGTTCTGTTTTCAGCTTGAAAATTTCACCATCTTTTCCTAGATTCTGTTCTAGCTTATGCTGAAGGGATTTTACCATTTCCATCACTACCATCTCCTTCTTCTGCTGTTCTGCCTCACTTTCCACTTTCCTTAACCTCATTTTCAAAAACCCAATCTCACTTTCATTTTGGTCTTTGTCACTAAAACCATCAAAGTTTATTTCATCCCTTGGTGAAAATGAGTCTGGTATTTCATAGGCCATCTTTGTTTTGAAAAATGCCCACATCTTCATCAGACTCATCAAGATAAAAAATCTGGTATTATAGTTATATGTCAAGGTGTGTGTGTGTGTGTGTGTGTTTACGTAGTTGTATAATACAGGGTTCCAGTAGAGCTCCTAGTGTCCCGTCTCCACATCTATATAGATTTATCCAACGTTTCCTTAAATTTGTGCACATTAGGTGCTGTAACAACCTCTTCATTTAGACCATTCCAGATATCCACAGTTCTGTGTGGAAAACTGTACTTCTTGATGTCCCTCAAACACTGACTCTTCCTGATCTTCTTTGAGTGCCCTCTCGTCCATCCAGCTTCATCTTCTCCCAGCAACACCAGGTCCTGTTTGTCTATCTTCTCAGTGCAGTTGAGAAGATAGACATATACATTTTATACATTATTATTAGGTCTTCTCTTTCTCCTCTAACTTGCAAAGTTGGCAGTCCCATTTCCTTCAACCCCTCTTTGTATGTTAGGTCTTTCAGCTCCATTACCATCCTTGCAGCTGCCCTCTGAATTCTTTCCAACTTCTTTATGTCTTTCTTCATATGTGGAGACCACACCACTGCTGCACATTCCAGTCTGGGATGTAGCATAATGGCTATAATTTCTTTCATCACAGTCTTATCCATGCAATGAAATGCTGCCCTAATATTTGTTAACTTCCTGTACGTCGAGCCAAATGTCTCATTTATATGCCGTTCTGGGGTCAGGGTATCTTGAATAACCACTCCTAGGTCTTTTTCCTCCTTGCTCTTCATTATCACTTCCTCCCCCATTTTATAGTCCCATGCAGGTCTTCTTTTACTCTTTCCCAATTCCATCACATGGCATTTCTTAGCATTGAATTCCAATTTCCACTTCTTGCCCCACCCATAAATCTTGTCAATATCTCTTTGCAACTCCATACAATCAATATGGCTCTTTATTACTCTTAACAGTTTTGCATCATCAGCAAACAGATTAATAGGACTGGTCAAACCCTCCTGCATATCACTGATGTATATTTAGAACATAATGGGTGCTAACACTGACCCCTGTGGTACTCCACTTGTTACATTACTCCAACTTGAACAGGTGTCCCTGATCACAGTTCTCATTTCTCTATCCTTTAAGTAGTCTCTCATCCATTTTAGCATTGTCCCTCTCAGTTCTCCTTTATGTTCCATCTTCCACAATAGTCTTTTATGCAGAACTTTATCAAAAGCCTTCTTGATGTTCAAGTACACTGCATCTACCCACCCATCTCTGTTTTGTACTTCATCTATTACTATTGTATAGAAACTTAGTAAATTTGTCACACATGACCTTCCTTTTCTGAAACCAAACTGACAATTTGTTATGACTTTGTTCTCTTCCAAATATTTCACCCACTTTTCCTTGATCACTATTTCACAGATCTTGCCCACAACACTAGTTAGCAACACCGGTCTATAATTTGGTGGCTCAGTCCTTTTTTCTTCTTTGTGTATTGGCACTACATTTGCTCTCTTCCACTCTCTTGGTACTCTTCCCTCTATCAGTGAGCTGTTAATCACATCCCAAATTGGCTCCACCACTTGTTCTCTACATTCCTTTAGTGTCCAACCTGACACTCCATCAGGCCTCATTGGTTTCCTGACATCCAACTTCTCTAACAATTTGCCAATTTCATGTTTTTGCACCAAGACTTCCCACAACCCACACCTCGTTTGGTTCAGTAAATTCCGCTTCCACAATGAACGCAGACCTGAAACTCTCATTCATAATTTCAGTAATCTGTTCCAGTGTTTGATATATCCTTCCTTCCTCTACTATCTTGTCAGTGGTCTCTCTGCTTGTCATCTTTCCATTGATATATCTGTAAAAAAGCTTGGGCTCTTCTTCACATTTCTTTACCCCACACTTTTCAAATTGTTTCTCCTCTCTTCTTATTCTAACATACTCATTCCTTGCCTCCTTATACTGCTCTCTATTATTTTCCTTACTTTGTTTCTTCTGTTTCTTCCAAGCTATATGCTTTCTCTTTTTAGCTTCTGAACATCTGGCATCGTACCAAATATGTGTGTGTGTGTGTGTGTGTGTGTGTGTGTGTGTGTGTGTGTGTGTGTGTGTGTGTGTGTGTAGTCCTTCTAATTACCCTTGACTTCTCCCACACAGGGTCCCTGACGAGTGGTGTTTCCTCACATATAACTATAACACCTGATTTTGATACTGATCAGTCTGATGAATATGAAGAACAAGATTATGATGATGATGATGATGATGATGATGATGATGATGATGATGATGATGACGACGATGAGGAGGAGGAGAAAGAGTAAAAAAAATAATAATAATAATGAATAAAAAAAAAAAAAAAAAAAAAAAAAAAAAATAATAATAATAATAAAAATAGAAAATAAAATAAAATAAATAAATAAATAGATAAAACTGGTATCAGCATTAATATTGAAAGTTGTATGAATGACACAGTATTATAAACTTAGTAATACTGTGTTCATAAGTACTGGCAACAAATTACTATTATTATCATTATTACTAGCATTATTATTATTATTATCATTATTATTATTATTACTCTATTTTTAATATTACTACTACTACTACAATTATCATCATTGTTATTTTGTTATTATATTTCTCATACATTTATATATTCTTGTTTTTTTCTTCCTTTCAAATATTGTTCTTTTAAGTTATAATTAAGAAATGTATGTTTTGAATGTTTATGTTATAGTTAAACTTGAATTTTAAGACTTACAAGAGTTGTTCTATTTAGGTTATAGTTAAAACTTTACTGTAGTTAATCTTATTCAAGAATCAAAAGCAATAATTTGAAGACACTTAAAATACATTTAAGACTCCAGAACTGTGAACATTAGGTAGCCATCCACAGAGCCTTGGGTCTTTAATAATTAAATAACTTATCAACCAAGTAAGTAACTAGCTAATTAACTACTAACTAACTAATTTAACTAACAGTGCAACAATATAACCAAGTAACAAACTAACTAAGCAAACAATTACCTAACAAACTAACTGCTCCATGCTGTGAGTGGCTTGTTTCTGCTCCTCAGCCTACAGTCACAAGGCCTCAAGGCTCCACAACTGTGAGCACTAGGCAGCCATCCACAGAGCCTCGAGTCTTTTCCTCCACACTGTGAGTGGCTTGTTTCTGCCCCTCAGCCTACAGTCGCAAGGCTTTAACGCTAGAGAGTTCAGACTCCCAGGCTGCCGCTGGAAGACCTTTAGTGTTGTGCTTCCGGGCGGTGGTGCCGAGACCCTTCGTCTCGACGCTTGTCACTTCTGGACACTTTTAAAAAGAACGAGTGTTTCGTGTGTTTGGGATGAACTGCTGCCATTGTCGTTGTCTTTACTGTTGTTATCATTGTTAGCTGCAATTGTAACACACTTTGTATTGTTTCCTGTAAGGCTTTGACTGCATGGTGTACTCAAAGAAAACATCACTAATGCCATGTGGCGCCACTCGAATACGTAGCGAGCCGAAGAGGGAAGGAAGAAGGCGGAGGCCTACCCAGGTGAGCGGTTCCCGCCACGAACAACTTACACGTCAATTTCTTGCAAAATAAAAGCAAACACAGCATATGTGTATAGAATATGTTGACATAATTAATTGAACTATCAAATCCCAAAGTATGTAACTCAACTCACGGGACACCCTGCATGTTTTGTAAATCTTGGTCGTGCAGATCCGCACCCTGTACTTTGTTTAGTAGAGCATTTTCTGTCATTTAGCTGCAGGTTGTTTGTTCCTCCCCTGTAGAGAACGGGTGATGCTGGTGTGTAGCCACAGGCTAACTCTGCCCCTCCAACAAAGGTTTTACCTTCCCTGCACACCTTCAGACTAGGTGTTCCATTCACTGTTCTTGCAGCACAGGGCATCCCATTCCTTCACTTTGTTTTATTTCTTCCTCGGTCATGACGGAGATGTCTTCGACGATCGAGACTCAAGATGGTCATTTCTAAATATTTCCTGAGGCTTTTCATCCATGTGTGGCAATTTGTCTCTTGCATTTCCTTGAATAGGCTGTTTACTCTTGTATCTTTGCATTGTTGTTACAATTCTGGGTGACACTTCGTATTCACTGATCACTGATTCCACACAGAGCAGCCTCCCCTGCACTGTTGTTGTTTTCATTCTCGATGAGCCTGCTTCACCTCGGAGGATGCTGGTTTGAGCACAGCACGGTGCACTCAGAATTTGCCAGTACACACTGTTTTCAAGCCCATGCTGTTTCCCTGCTTCTTCTGCTATTCTGACGACACTAGTACAGTGCTGCAGAGGACCGACGGCAGTGTGACACTCTTCCTGCAAGTCTTTCCAGATGTTAGCTTGTGGCAGCCTTTCACTACACCACAGTAGGTGAGTTTGAGTCATTTCCATTTTTCTGTCCTTTTTTATGTTGTCTAAAATAGTTTGTGTTGTTAGTTACATTTTGGTCCCAAATATTTTATGGGGTTTGTCACTTATGTCTCCCCATTTCATTCTGTTGCTTCTCCATGTTGTCAATGATAATGTTGCTTTTGTCTTCATCTATTCGTATGTCAGTACCGAATTCTTTGCTCATCTCTGTAAGCATTCTGTTGTTCCAGTCAGCTTTAATAGTCTGTGACAGTTCAAGTCCATCATCCACAAAGAATAATGTGTTTATATCAACAACTTAATTGTGAAGTCCTCTTCCTCCTTCTAGTTTTTGTAAAATCATGTATAGGTAGGCAGGTGAAGGTGAAGACTGGGGCACCTGGCACATGCATGGCTGAAGAGGAACAGCCCAGCGGCGTGGCTGCAATCATCGGGGCAGGCTTGGTGCAGGACAGGCACCATGGCCCACTCCTTCAAACAGCGTGGGTGAAGAGGAACAGCCGTGGCATGGCTGCAATACTTGGGGCAGGCTTGGTGCAGGACAGGCACTGCAGCCCACTGCTTCAAACAGCCTGGCTGAAGAGGAGCAGCCATGGCATGGCTGCAATACTTGGGGCAGGCTTGGTGCAGGACAGGCACCATGGCCCACTGCTTCAAACAACAGCCTGGCTAAAGAGGAACAGCCTTGGCATGGCTGCAATCATCAGGGCAGGCTTGGTGCAAGACAGGCACAGCAGCCCAGTGCTTCAAACAGCCTGGGTGAAGAGGAGCAGCTGTGGCATGGCTGCAATCATTGGGGCAGGCTTGGTGCAGGACAGGCACCACGGCCCACTGCTTCAAACAGCATGGATGAAGAGGAACAGCCATGGCATGGCTGCAATACTTGGGGCAGGCTTGGTGCAGGACAGGCACCATGGTCCACTGCTTCAAACAGTCTAGGTGAAGTGGAGCAACCATGGTATGGCTGCAATCCTCAGGGCAGGAGAGGCACTGCAGCGTGCTGCTTCAAATAGCCTGGCCACTTTTAGCATCCCTCAATACTCATGACTCACTGCCCTTCACAACTGTGTGGTGATGGTGACAAAACCATTATAAAGATTATTCAAAGCACAGTATTTGTTCTAGTACTTTTCAATCATGAAATGAAGCACTGGCCTGTGTTTACTGTCAATAAAATCATGGGCTTTGTAATCAAGACTCAAATTACACTTTCAACTGTTACAGTTCTCTAATGTGCCATGTAAATACTACATCAGTGTTGCAGGTAATGTGATGGTTGTGCTTGCTTCTTAACTACAACACTATCAGCTTGGGGGACAGTTGAGGATAATGCACATCTTGTATCATGCTCCACCCCCAAGCAATGTCTTGTTTTGTTTTACTTTGTAGTAAGGTGGAAAAGCCCGACTGTGCAGTTAGAAAACCTGACGTGTGGTGGGAGACTGAAGGCAATGGAAACACAACACTTGAGGAAAGAAACGTGTGGTGGGAGACTGAAGGAGATGGAAACACAACACTTGAGGAAAGAAACGTGTGGTGGGAGACTGAAGGAGATGGAAACACAACACTTGAGGAAAGAAGAGAACAGGAAGAGGGTGGTTACAATATATTAATTTCTTCACTTACAGTCTACACAACACCACACATCATTAACAAAACTTTTAAGTTAGTCTTTACCTTAAATACAAAGTTGAAAAGAAACAACTCACAAAAATTAGTCACAGACACATGATTACTCCCTCACAGCACACAAGGGCACAGCTGCCGGCACACGCATAACACACCACCCACTACTACCACCGCCACCACCAACACAAACTCCCACAGGCATGGGTGTGACCCCACTGGTCCACACAACAACACACCACCTCAAAAGTGGATTCTCATGTGTACGACAATGTCACCCTTTGTCTTGAAACACTTCCCACAAACATCACACTTGAACTCCCTCAAACCAGTGTGTCTGAAGGCGTGTCTATTGAGCTCAGAATGGGTAAGAAATCTTTTGCCACACTCCTCACACTTATAATTTCTAACACCACTGTGTATCAGGGTGTGTCTACTGAGGTCAGACTTTGTAATAAATTTCTTTCCACATTCCAAACACTCATAATTTCTAACACCACTGTGTGTCAGGGTGTGTGTGGTGAGGTGAGACTGTTGGATAAATTTCTTTCCACATTCCAGACACTCATAATTTCTAACACCACTGTGTGTCAGGGTGTGTGTGGTGAGATTATACTTTGTGGCAAATTTCTTCCCACATTGAAGACACTCATAATTTTTAACACCTCTGTGTGTCAGGGTGTGTGCGGTGAGGTGAGACTGCTGGATAAATTTCTTTCCACATTCCACACACTTATAATTTTTAATACCACTGTGTGTCAGGGTGTGTGTGGTGAGGTGAGACTGTTGGGCAAATTTCTTTCCACATTGAAGACACTCATAATTTCTAACACCACTGTGTGTCAGGGTGTGTGTGGTGAGTTTACATTTTGTGGTAAATTTCTTTCCACATTCCAAACACTCATAATTTTTAACACCACTGTGTGTCAGGGTGTGTGTGGTGAGGTGAGACTGTTGGGCAAATTTCTTCCCACATTGAAGACACTCATAATTTCTAACACTACTATGTGTCAGGGTGTGTTGCCTAAGCCCTTGTTTGGATCTAAAAGTTTTATCACACTGCTGACACCCAAACTTGCTCTCTCCTGTGTGGACAGAGCTGCCTGCCTCCAGGTTATTCTTGCCACCACGCCTGCGCCTCCCTACATCTGAAGCAGACTGCTGCTGCTGCTGCTGCTGCTCACTCATGCTGCTGCCCGACCTTACCCCTCCACTGTAGTACTGCTGTCAGCACCACACACCACGGCCAGTCCTGCAGGAACCCTTGTGGAAGCCGGCCAGAGGGAGCCACGTCAGAGCCCAGAAGACCACCCGGCATGGACACCTGCAACAACAGTGACGGTGAGGACACTGAGAGCCATGCACTGCCTTGACACACTGCAGGGGCAGCTGCCTGCTTCCTGCCTCACTCACACGTGTGCATTGTCTAGTACATAATCACCTTCCACTGCCTTGACACACTGCAGGGGCAGCTGCCTGCTTCCTGCCTTTCTCACACCTGTGCATTGTCTGGTACGTAATCACCTTCCGTTGCCTCACACGGTGCCCCAACACACACCCACTGGTCTCCTAACCACTAAAATGTTGAGGCAGGTGGCTGATGCAAGAGCATCAGCCACCTGCCTCAACATCATCTGCATCATCTACATGGTGTCGCTGCAGATGAAGTTCTGGACATAGTGAACATTCAGCTGACAGAAATGGTAGAGGCAGCAGAGGAAAGTAGTAGTAGTAGTAGTAGTAGTAGTAGTAGTAGTAGTAGTAGTAGTAGTAGTAGTAGTAGTAGTAGTAGTAGTAGTAGTAGTAGTAGCAGCAGCAGCAGCAGCAGCAGCAGGAAGAGATGCCAGAAGAGATGAGGACAGAGCGTTAAAGGCACTTGCTATTGGCAGCAGCAGCAGCAGCAGAGATGAAGACAGAGTGAGAGGCACACTTGCTGTTGACAGCAGCAGCAGCGGAGATAAGCCAGAGTGAGAGGCATACTTGCTGTTGACAGCAGCAGCAGCAGACATAAGCCAGAGTGAGAGGCATACTTGCTGTTGACAGCAGCAGCAGCAGCAGAGGTAAGACAGAGTGAGAGGCACACTTGCTGGTGACAGCAGCAGTAGCAGCAGCAGGAGACATGAGGACAGAGTGAGAGATACACTTGCTGTTGACAGCAGCAGCAGCAGCAGCAGCAGGAGACATGAGGACAGTGAGACACAATTGCTGTTGACAGCAGGAGCAGCAGCAGCAGGAGACATGACAGAGTGAGAGACACACTTGCTGTTGACAGCAGCAGCAGCAGTAGCTGCAGCAGGAGACATGAGGACAGAGTGAGAGACACACTTGCTGTTCACAGCAGAAGCAGCTGCAGCAGGAGATAAAGAGGGCAGAGTGAGACACACTTGCTGTTGACAGCAGCAGCAGCAGCAGCAGCAGGAGAGATGAGGAGAGAGTGAGAAACACACTTGTTGACAGCAGCAGCAGCAGCAGCAGGAAACATGAGGACAGAGTGAGACACACACTTGCTGTTGGCAGCAGAAGCAGCAGCAGCAGCAGCAGCAGTAGCAGCAGCAGCAGGAGGCGTGAGGACAGAGTGAGAGACACACTTGCTGTTGGCAGCAGCAGCAACAGCAGCAACAGCAGCAGCAGCAGGAAACATGAGGACAGAGTGAGACACACACTTGCTGTTGGCAGCAGCAGCAGCAGCAGCAGCAGGAAACATGAGGACAGAGTGAGACACACACTTGCTGTTGGCAGCAGCAGCAGCAGCAGCAGCAGCAGCAGCAGCAGCAGCAGCAGCAGGAAACATGAGGATAGAGTGAGACACACACTTGCTGTTGGCAGCAGCAGCAGCAGCAGCAGCAGCAGCAGCAGCAGCAGCAGGAAACATGAGGACAGTGAGACACACACTTGCTGTTGGCGGCAGCAGCAGCAGCAGGAAACATGAGGACAGTGAGACACACACTTGCTGTTGGCAGCAGAACAGTTAAAGGACAACCTTGTGGAACTTGACCCTAATGTCAACGGATTCTTTACTGCCTTAGGCTGCTTGAACAGCGCACTAGAGCCTTACAACGAACTGTAAGGCACAGACAACAAGCAGCAGGCACTGATTACCCACCACTGCTCCCCCCAGACCAGCAGTAGGCAGCCCTCACCTGTCCCACTGCAAGTGGAGAACCCACAAACTGAAAGGCTCTCAGCTGTGCCAGAGGATGACTGGTGCCAAATTGTGACTGGTGTTTTGGGAGTGACGACGAGGGAAAAGCTGGTGCCACAGTGCCCAACTCAGCCTGACTGAGGTGGTGGTGCTTTCTTCATATAAAGTGTTAAGCCAGCTCATGAGTGTGTTGGTGCTGTGTTTTCCTTAATGAGAGTGTTGAGGCAGCTCATGAGTGTGTTGGTGCTGTGTTTTCCTTAGTGAGTGTTAAAGCAGCTCATGAGTGTGTTGGTGCTGTGTTTTCCTTAGTGAGTGTTAAGGCAGCTCATGAGTGTGTTGGTGCTGTGTTTTCCTTAATGAGAGTGTTGAGGCAGCTCATGAGTGTGTTGGTGCTGTGTTTTCCTTAATGAGAGTGTTGAGGCAGCTCATGAGTGTGTTGGTGCTGTGTTTTCCTTAGTGAGTGTTAAGGCAGCTCATGAGTGTGTTGATTGGTGACCTGGTGCCCTGAAGCTGTACAAGAGTGAAGGGTCAAGGTAAGTCATGCAAACTTTATTTGTTGTGCCATCACTGCCATGTGCCAACCATTACTAATACTGTAGCTTATTTACCACTGTTTATTGCAAACATAATGCCACGCTGATAAAGGAAGTGCTTTAGTTACACTGTGCTTGCCTGGGTGGTGGAGGTTTAGGTGGAACAAGGGTTCAAGTTGGGGTGCTCTGAAACTGTTTGAATTTTGACCACAAGACGTCTTCATTTTTTGGGCATCACACAACACTGCTGTGCACGACTCAGTACACAACGGTACAGAGTTACCGCGTCACGTGCACTGCCTCTGAGCTGTGTTGCGCTGTTTGTCTTGGGGGGCAATTCTCAGTAGTTTTTCCGTTATACGTAATTTTTCCACGACGAGGTGGAGGAGGATTTAGGATAGGTGTACTGGTGAAGAGGAGAAGGGAAGACAAAGCCAACGATAAAAAGGAGCCCGAGTGGAAGAGACAGCCAGTCAGAGGAGGCCGAGTCAGGCGGAGGAAGGTGAGGAAAGGGAGGGACCTGATGTGGTGAGTGGAAGAGACAGCCAGTCAGAGAAGGCCGAGTCAGGCAGAGGAACGCGAGGAAAGGAAGGGGCCTGATGCAGGGAGTGGAAGAGACAGCCGGTCAGAGGAGGCTGAGTCAGGCGGAAGAATGTGAGGAAAGGGAGGGGCCTGACATGGGGAGTGGAAGAGATCGCCAGTCAGAGGAGGCTGAGTCAGGTGGAGGAAGGCGAGGAAAAAGAGGGGCCTGACATGGGGAGTGGAAGAGACAGCCAGTCAGAGGAGGCTGAGTCAGGTGGAGGAAGGGGCCTGACATGGGGAATGGAAGAGACCGCCAGTCAGAGGAGGCTGAGTCAGGCAGAGGAAGGCAAGGAAAGGAAGGGGCCTGACATGGGACATGACTGTATCACCACAATTGTATCTTTTTTCATAATTAAAGTTTAATATTGTAAGTTTTATTCAGACTTTTGTAAGATCTTGATTTCTGTTTTTGAACATTCTGTTTGTCATTGGTTGTTCTTCCTTCTAAGAACTCAGTTAATTGTTGTCCAATCCTAGGCATACCTGCAGTTTCTGAGACAAACACACTCTTTTCTGTGTAAAGTTTGATGCTTTTTTTCAATGGAGACTTTCTCTCTCTAAAAAAAGATAAATGAATAAATAAAATAATAAAAATTTTAAAAATTAACTTAAACCTACTCTAACCTAACACAGAGGTTCCTAAGCTGAAGTCAACAGACTACTGGGGTCCTCAGTTTGGCCGTACAGGGTTCACAAGACAATGAATGTTGGGGGTCCTTGATAAGGTAAAGTTTGGGAATCTCTGGCCTAACAAAACCTGACCTAACTCAGCCAATCTAAGTTAGGTTTAGGTTACTTTTTATGCATCAGAGAAAGAACTATCTCAATTATAAAAAGTCATATTTCACCCAGAAGACGAGTGTCTGTCACAAAAACTGTACGCCTAGAACTATACAACATTATTATTATTATTATTTTTTTTTTATGTAGGAGGGACACTGGCCAAGGGCAACAAAAATCAAATAAAAAAAAAATGCCCACTGAAATGCCAGTCCCAAAACCCTTAAGGTTTATTATGGGTTAATTAATTAATTATGAAGGGTTAACTAACCCTTAATTGTAGAGGATACCTTTTCTCCCTGAATAAAACTGTCCTGACAACATGACCTATACACATTCCACTGAGGAACTCTCACAACACTGGTCACTACCTCCACATTGGGCCAATTTTCAGTTTCATTACAAGTTTTTTTTTTTTTTTTTTTTTTCACCTATTACTGAGCAAATTTCATACTTTTGAAAAACAAGAATATCGACCTCAAGTACACACCTGTTGGTAAATATCGTTGAGTCAGAGTAAGACGTTCAGCAGGAGTAACTGCTTGGCGCACGTTTGTCTTCCTTCTTGATAAGAGGGGTGACCAGGGCCAAAAGATCTTGGAACTGCTGCTGGTTCAATCTTGTCCGCTGCGTGAGCGTAACTTGGTCCTCTTCCCGCAGCTCCCTCAGCAATCTTAGCGACACTCCCTTCTGTCCTTCTCTGGAGCCACTGACGACTCCAGAGACACTTCCTCCTTCTTCTTTGCTTGATCTTGGCTAGGCAAGCCGCCGCTAAGCACAGCACAACGTCTTCCTGTTCTTGTTGGGGATTTGGCGGCCTTGCAGGCTGTGGTGGTTGTTGTGTAGGGCCGCGAAGATCCTGTGAAGTTGAGTCTTGGTGAGTCCCATGAGGGTATCACAGGCGTGTTAGTTGTCGATCAGGAAGGCACAGGTGAAGCGAATGACAGTGGATCATCGTGAGGGATAGACATTTGCCTCTGCCAAGAGAGTGGACAGGTCTTCTTGGCTTCAGCGAGTGGTGTTTGGATTGTCGGTGAAGTCTTTGTTATTGTCAGGTACGGCTCGGCTCACAATAAAAGACGATGCCAAAACTGCTATTAGAGCTCGGCAACGTCCGTGTGACCATAAAGATACTCGATAGGGGCTCAGAATATTGTGCCTAAATATTGACGAAAAAAAAAAAAAAATACCCGTGTGACCCCACCTTTATTAATCCCTCGCTCTCTTAGCCCCAGCTTGCACGGAGCAGAACGGCAGACCTTCCAGCGAGTGCCTGCACGTGGTCAGCCCATGCAGTGCTGCCAACCCTCCAGAAGACATAAGAACATAAGAAATAAGGGAAGCTGCAAGAAGCGACCAGGCTTACACGTGGCAGTCCCTGTATGAACACACCTACCTATTTCCATCTGCTATCCCCATCCATAAACTTGTCTAATCTTCTCTTAAAGCTCTCTAGTGTCCTAGCACTAACTACATGATTACTAAGTCCGCTCCACTCATCTACCACTCTATTTGAGAACCAATTTTTTCCTTTCTCCTTCCTAAGGCTGCCTTCACACTTTAGCGTTTTTTCGACGCGCGTCGAAAAAACGCATCTACCTTCACACGGGACGTCGTGTTCCACTTCAGCTTGCAGTGCAGTGACAGCAGTTGAGGAAGTAAGAAGTGTCGTTATGGAAATGAGTGATGTTCTCGTCGCATACTCTGCGTACAGAACACTCTACAAGAGAAAGAAGAGGACAACGTGGATACACCCATTGTTAGCGGTTAAAACCAGATATTACGACAATTTATTTGCTGAACTAACAAATGATGACCTCAAATTTTTCAACTATTTTCGAATGTCCAAAGATTCGTTTGATGAACTTCTGAGTTGCCTAAAACCATCGATACAAAAACAGGATACGTATATGAGACAAGCAATTAATCCTTGTGAAAGACTGGGAATAACTTTAAGGTAAGAAAAAAAAAAAAAAAAACATGTGTTAACCATCATCCATTTATGTTTTGTACTATTCACTTACTTATAAGATAAACATATGCTCATACAATTTATTTACTTGAACGCTGAAATTAAATATAACAAAAAAATATGTAATTCTACCAATAAGTATTTCCTTGAAAACTTAAATATTACAAAACGAACAAAGATATGTTAATGGTAATTCATGACATCGAGTATTTCTGAGGTTTCAGATAGAATTGAATCCAAAGGTGACGTATTTCCCTGCGGCACAGTGGGAGTAGTAACATGCATCATTTGTGATTGATTAGGTTCAAACATCATAGAAAGTATTAGGAGGGATCAGGTTTTGTGACGAATGCATGATACTGTGACCTGAGGAAGTTGATTGCCGACTTGCTATGTCACGTTCGCGCTTTTTTCTCTCTTTTATTTTTCTTACCGAATACAGCAGGTCTGATTTTACTTCAAAGATCTCTGCCTCCGTAAAATCGATCATATTGGGGGTTAGAGACTCACAAAACTTAACAAAATCATTACTTGGTTTGTTCCTGCTGCCATCGATGAAAGCTATAAGCTTATCTTCTACCTGATCTCTTTTATTTTTCTTGGGATGCTTAGCAGAACCTTCTTTTGGTACATAAGCTTGGGTATTTTTGTCTTCGTGAGTTGGATCTATTTCCGTTGGTTCCTGGTATAACGAGCTAGATGTTGCCCTAGTTTCATAAATTTTAGGTAGAAAAGATAACCTTTCTTGATAAACATACGACTTTTTACCATGTTTACCTGACCCAGAGGGACACTCTTTTCTGGTCCTTGCATATCGATCCCTCAGCGATTTCCATTTCATTTGAAGGCTTCTGCCAGGAAAAAAAGGAAAATATCGATTAGGCATCTAAGATTGAACTATGACATTTCACGAAAATGGGTAGATGTTCCTCAGTTGTGATTTATTTATTCTATGTTGTTTCAGGTACCTTGGAAGTGGGTGTTCGATGGCGGAACTACACTACGCGCACAGGATTGGGTACAGCACAATACACAACATCATAACAGATGTATGCAGCCAGATTTGGAGCGTTCTTCTGAGTGAATCTATGCCTAAACCATCACAAGAAACATGGCTTCGGATTTGCACCGAATTCGAAAAATGTGCCAATTTCCCTAATTGCATCGGGGCGATTGATGGGAAACATATTAGGATTATAAAACCATCCCATTCAGGAAGTCTCTATTACAACTATAAAAACTATTTCTCATTAGTTTTGCTGGCTGTCTGTGACGCAGATTACTGCTTTACATATATCGATGTGGGAGCGTACGGTAAAGAAAGTGACTAACATTTTCAAAAAATTCTCATTTCTATAACTTACTTGAAAACAATAACCTCAACATTCCTGAAGCTTCAACAGTGGAAGATCTACAGGGAGAAATCCCTTATGTGTTCGTTGCAGACGAAGCGTTCTCGCTATCGCAGCAAATACTACGGCCCTATTCTGGAAATCAGCTAACTGATAAAAAGAAAATATTTAACTATCGACTTTGCAGGGCAAGACGATACATCGAATGTACATTCGGCATATTAGCTAATAAATGGAGGATCTTTCATAAACCTTTGAATGTATCTATAGAGTTTGCAGAAATTATAACCAGAGCTTGTTGCGTACTGCATAACTTTGTACGAAAGCGTGACGGAAACCGTAGTCATGAGAGATACGCCATTCCAAATGATAAAACAGGATTGGAGAATATACTATTAGCTGAAAATGTTCAGGGTGGGAGAACTGCCAATAAAGTAAGGGACGCTTTTGCTTCTTATTTTGTCAGTGAAAAGGGTGCTCTTCCATGGCAACATGAGAAAATTTAAACAGAAGCTGTATATAAAAAAAAAAAAAACAATAAAAAACATTGCATACTTACATGTCTCATTTTTTTCCTTCTCGCTCTGGTCCATGAAGTTTTCTGACAATTGCTCTCCAATTTCCGCCCATGACTTTGCCTTCTTCTGTTTGTTCTTGTAATCATCATTACACAAATCCCAGAGACAGGGTCTCTCTTCTACTAAATCAATCAACATTTCAGTATTTAGTTCGTTAGCCATAATAGCCTACGTAATGCAAGGAACGTGATGCAAATCTGAAAACAAATGTATAATTAATATAAATAAATGCACATACAAGATTATTCAATTTTATACAGTTTCTACACAAAATTATAATAAAGAAAGAGTACAAAATCACAACCTGACGCTCCGTGTGTAGGGAGCGACGCTCGTCGAGAAAACGCCAAATGTGAAGGCACCCGGAGCAAATACACACCCGCCACATGCTGCGCAGTGCAAATGACGACTGAATTTAGCAGGGTGACGCCCGACGCTGAAGCGTCGTCTCGACGCGCGTCTTTTCAACGACCAGTGTGAAGAACACCGTCTGTTAGCACAGTCAGCTAAAACTGCTCGTCATTTACGACGCGCGTCGAAAAAACGCTAAGTGTGAAGGCAGCCTAAACCTAAATTTTTCAAGCTTGAACCCGTTATTTCTTGTTCTACCCTGGTTGCTGATCCTAAGAATTTTGCTTACATCTCCCTTGTTATAACCCTTATACCACTTAAAGACTTCTATCAGGTCCCCTCTTAACCTACGTCTCTCTAAAGAATGTAAATTTAACAGCTAGAATGTAAATTAAGCCACGGCACCTCGGGCATTGTTCCCCCTCTCCGGTCGCCATCAGAGCAGGGCCTGGGGCCGGATGACATACCAGTCATGAAAAGGAAATAAAAAAGAAAATAATTCAAGGTAAATAAATCAAATTAGTCTATTGATATAAGGTAAATCAAGAACTAGGAGAGATAAATAACTTGCCTAAATGAATATTTATCAAATTCATAACTAAGTGCATACAGCTTATCTCATGGTTATGGCTATAAATTGGCTTATTTTACTTGATTACCCTTAATTTGGAATATTTATATTAGAGAGATGACATCAGAGATGCTTTTCTTCCCTCACAGAGAGGTGCGTGCTACTCTACACTCACAAATTACTTTTTATTAAACTTATCTATCTTAGATATTCATTATGCCAAATAAATTTCCTTGTAGATGTTTTCTAATCATTATTTACTGATAATGTTAGTATATATATATATATATATATATATATATATATATATATATATATATATATATATATATATATATATATATATATATAATATTTCGTGCCCTAAATGGGTGTGAGTTCCCTTGTGGCAGACGATGATACAGATCCTATCACTGGATTAAAAAAAAATACAAATATTGACACTTATAGATTTTTAATTGATAATGAAATAATCCGAATAATAATAATAAAAAGAAAGGAATTCAGAAATACAAAATAAATGGTAGCGTACTCTTCAATTACATAAAAACTGCGATGGAGATATCTTCGCGACTACTGAGTTGCGGGGGAGACCAGAGAATAAATAAATAAATAACAAATATAACCAAAAAGTATGTATAGACCTGAGGACAGTCTCACACGGTGATCTCGAACCAGGTGGTTACGCTAGTCACGTGGAGAAAACCAACAAAAAAGAACGAAAAAATGCGAATATCTATCCACTCAGAACAGTAACTTATCAACAGGAATATCTGAGGAGAATCCAAGAGAGTCTGACTTTAGTAAAATTATTGTTAAAGAAACACTTAATATTACAGGAATGGAGGAGGAGATTATCAGACTGCACGCTCACCTGAGGAGAATCCGAGAGGGTCTGGCTTTGCTTGTGAGGAAATCGGCGGGAAACTAAGGATAAAGGTTTCCAATGGGGAAATTTATTAAGAGTTATAATTTTGTTTTTAGTGGGGGGGGCGACTAGGTTGTGAGTTCAGGGATGAAAAATATGAATAATTAAGTTACTGTTTACTTTATAGTTGTTACTTGAAGAAGTTTAATTCAATGGACTTTTGAAATCAATTGGGGAATTAGTCAAAGTCTGGTATCTCTTCCTGGCTTGCGTAGCAACAGGGGTAAGGCTGCTTACACACGAGCGTTTTTGTACGCGCGTCGAACGCGCGTCGAACGGACGCACAGAACGCGTCATATTTTTTGTACACGCGTTTGCCCCGCGTTCGCGTTTCTCGCCCTGCCTCCAGCCTACGTTCTCCAGCGTACCTTCTTCCGTGTTGTGATAGTCTGCCATTCTAGTCGTCTGAAAATGTTAGTTCATTAATTAATTGTAGTAGGCTACGCGATGTATGCATGCATGTACTATATCAATTCTTTCCAGTAGTATCTATACACATTTACTATAAACAATAAAACTGCTACATCACACCCAAATGCAGTACACACCAGAGTTCTGTCCACATGAGCGGGATGGGATGGGTGACTGGCCTCTCACCTCCAGCTGAAAGTAATGACTGATATGGCAGCAGGACCTGCGTGCGCGCGTAACCGAACGCCCGTGTGCAAGCTCCCATTGAAACGAATACCCGGCAAGGACGCGAGCGTCATTATGAACGCGCGCGTCCTTGCTGGCTCCAGCGTCTGCGCGGCGTTGCTAGCGCGTGCAACGCGTCGTGTGAAAGGTCCCATTGCACTCCATTGAAAGTTAAAACGTCGCGCACCCGAACGCGCGTACGGAAACGCTCGTGTGTAAGCAGCCTAAGAGGACGGCGAAGCAAAGAAGACTTATTAGATTCGTCAACCTCATTGGCGCGGCGTAATTATCTGGGATTTGTTTGAGCTGGCTTAAGACCTTACCATTATAGAATTAATTTTATCGTATTAAGGGCTCCCCATTCTCTGGGATTAGGTGAAAAATTCGCCTCTATAACCTGGCCAAGCAGGAGAAATTACGTTTATTCACGGGGTAAATTTATGATAGAAGTGGTCAATACAGTGACGCTGAGAAGGGGGAAGGGGGGAAAGCAAGGACAAAAGGACACTGAGGAGAGGAGGGGAAGGGGGGCGGGGTTACATGGTACTGAGACTCTGGTCATCCCCGCACATTACATGGGCCTTAGCCTAGGAAAAAAAATAGAAATATACATAATTAATTTTCCAGCACTACAAATATATATATATATATATATATATATATATATATATATATATATATATATATATATATATATATATATATATATATATCCATAATGGATATGAGCCCACACATTTTATTTCTTGAGGGAAATGTTTAGGTTTCTCCTATTGTTTTCCATAAGTTATATTAACGTTTCTTGGCATATGATACCAAATCCCCACTGGTGTTAGGACTTGCTTTCTATTATCCTCTTGTCTTTCGCTCCCAGTGTCACAGTTGTTCCTAAATGTATGATCTGTTGTTTTCTTAAGTGTATACTTTTACATGTCTCAGGCCCAAGTGAACTTCCATCTTCTGTTGAGCTTATGCTGGGGGAGGAAGGTGTAGTGGTCCACAGCCCTGCCACTCTCTTGGGGCTTCCCGTGTCTTCCCAAAAAGTTCCCACGGAGACACACCAGGGATGGTGACAGATGAGGAACCTCAGCAGGAACCTCCATCACCACCAAGGCGACAGAGAATTCAGATGGAATAGCAGAGGTATAATAGAGAGGAGGTAGCATTGCAAATGTTGCAAATGCAAACATACATCAAATTTTTTGTATGAGAAGCACAATTCTTTGGAGCAGTTGAGCAACACTTGATTGCTTTAGCAACACATTTGATACTTTTGTTAGGCTGTGGCAGACTAAGCAAAATAAACATCTAAGCAAGTTTCTTGTAGCCTTTCTATGTATGGGAGTTCCAGAAAAGGGATGAATGACTGAGAATACTGGTTAACTCTTGATTTGGAGAGGTGGACAGAATGGGGGTGAGAAAAAGAAGTCTTGTGCAGCGAGGCCGTGGAAGAAGGGGAGGCATGCAGTTAGCAAGATCAGAAGAGCAGTTGGCATGAAAATACTAGAAGATAGCAAGAGATGCAGCATTGCGGCAATGAGAAAGGAGCTGAAGAGAGTCAGTTAGATGAGAGGAGTTGATAAGGTGAAAAGCTTTTGATTCCACCCTGTCTAGAAAAGCGGTATGAGTGGGACCCGCCCCAGACATGTGAAGCATACTCCATACATGTACGGATACGGCCCTTGTACAGAGTTAGCAGCTGGGGTACGAGAAAAACTGGCAATGACGTCTCAGAACGCCTAACTTCATAGCTGTTTAAGCTAGAGATGAGATATGGAGTTTCCAGTCTCGATTATAAGTAAAGGACAGACCGAGGATGTTTAGTGCAGAAGAGGGGGCCAGTTGAGTGTCCCTGAAGAGGGGATAGTTGTCTGGAAGGTTGTGTCGAGTTGACAGATGGAGGGATAGAGTTTTTGAGGCATTGAACAATACAAAGTTTGCTCTGTCCCAATCAGAAATTTTAGAGAGACCAGAAGTCAGGCGTTCTGTGGTTTCTCTGCGTGAACTGTTTACTTCCTGAAGGATTGGACGTCTATGAAAAGACGTGGAAAAGTGCAGGGTGGTATCATCGGCGTAGGAGTGGACAGGGCAAGAAGTTTGGTTTAGATAATTGACGAATAATAGGGCGTGGGTGACAGGACAGAACCTTGAACACCACTGTTAATAGATTTAGGACTGTCTACCACAGGTGTCTACCAGTGCCCGATTCCGCAAATGGTGTGCTCGATTTCATGTTACACACGTCCCTAACACTCACCACAGCCAGGGACGACCAACAGGGATCCACAGGTCCATTGTCCAGTGAGGGAGTAAGGCAGGGCACCAACTACACTCATAAAGGTCACCGAGAGGGGATAATGAAACACTCGTCACAAAAGTACTTCCTTCTGTATTCACAATAAATAATAGACCACAGTATGTCTTACAGACAGATAAATTCTTTACTGCCACAGAAGAACAACAGGTTTACCTTGCAGTCCAACAGCGTAGCGTACAACAGGGCACAGGTCGGGGAGCAGACTAGCACTAGGCGCCGCCACACACACACACACACACACACACACACACACACACAGTGTCCAGTGACGTAGTGTAATCACAGGAGTGAGTCAGGGAGCGGACCAACGTGGAGTTGTCAGGCAAGGTGGGAGCACTCTCTGCAAGGTCCAGTGACATGGCGTAACCACAAGGGGGGGGGAAGCTGGAGAGCAGACTAGTGCTGGGCAGGAAGTCAGGCAAAGTGAAGGCACACTATCTCTCCCAGCTGGCAGCCACTATCCCTTATGTAGCTTCTGTTCACTGCTGATTGGCCGGCACATTCAGCCACAGCCAACCAGCTCACTCGCAGCCACCTGTGAACCAGACCACCCACGTCGACTACCACCTAGCAGCCTGCAAGCGACAATCACCACCACCACCACCACCACCCAGCAACTTCACAATGTTTACCAGTTTAGTTAGGTTTATTTGTTGGAATGCTAGTAGCGAGAGCAAGGTCATGGCAGCCATCACAACAATAAGAACAGGTGGTAAGAGATGGTATCTGGCTGTATTTTAGCTTTCCCGGCCTAAAGACCCCGCTTTTCCACCAGGTCCTCAACAATGTTGGGGTGGGAGCCGAAAAACAGGAAATAGGACCGCACGACTCAATATTTGCCAGGTTTTGTCCTTAGATTTTTTTGGAATTGCCATATCTAGTCTATTTTGGCCTCCTGCACCCAAAAACTCCGCTTTCCCGCAAGGTCCCCGCGCTTGTTGGGGACAGGGAGGGAGATAATGATGGAAGAGATGAAGGCCCTGTTCTGCATTTTTTACCAAAAATTACAAACGCAAACATCTACAGCCAGTGAATAATAATCATCCAAGAAACATACACTGCAGAATTGCCTCCTCCCCCCCCCAAAAAAAAAAAAAGGTAAAACACACCACAAACACTCACACATCCTCTGCACGTAATAAATAGCAAACAAGCAAACCCAAAAATCAACCTTGCAGGAGGCTCAAATGGTACACAATCTCACATCTCTCTCTCCCTTACCTCTATCTCACCGTGTCTCTCCTATCTCTCACCTGCCAAGCCTTCTCTGATCACCTCCCTCCCTCAGCAAGCCGGCAGGAAGGAAGGGGTGAGAAGAAAACTTGATCAACGTGAGGAACGTGAGCTGTAGGGACAACATGGTCTGGGAGGCACAAATTTCAGCTCTAGGATTTTTTTTTTTTTTATCCCATTGTTTTTTTTTTTTTTGTTATTATTGGTAGATATTATTTACATTTTCTTTTGTTTATTGTACTGTTTCTTGGTATCAAGTTTTCTTACTGCATTTTCTTTTATTATTATTATTACGGTATAATTTTTTGTGTTGTTTTTAGGGCCAAATTATTCTCCTTTTCTTTTAATTGTATTTTTCAAGCTATTATTGATAACTATTTTTCATAATTTTACTTTTTTTTTTTTTTTTTTTTTTTTTAATCAAATTGTACTGAGATGCATTCTTGATGGCCCAAAACTACATAACTAGCTAAGGCAGCGTCTCACAGCGCAAATTTCTCCTAGCAAACTGAGCAGCAAATTACGTCATGCAGCTCATTTTATGCTACCCGGAAGAATGGAAAACAGCTGTGATGCTGGACTTGCTGTAAGGATTTGAAATCAAATGACTGTCGTATTACAAGCTGTACATGTAAATTAGAAATATATTGTCGTACTTTCTGAGAAAAATTTTCACATATAAAACTTATAAAAATGTAATATATGTGCCAGTGTGTGCTTGTGGTTTATTTGTGTGGTGTGTGAAATGATTTATTGTACTTATTTAACAACTGCAGCTGGCGAAATAAGCAATGTGTCATGATGGAGTCCCACAATGAATTTTGCTGGAGTGTGAAAACTTGGCATAAATTAATTGAGTTACAGTAGATCCAGACTATCAATTGGTACTCAGGGTGTTGGCTGTAAGATCTGCTCATGCTGTTGTCACCTCAACCCCGGAGTGACCTGCCATGGCCAGCAGGGCGTGGCGTGTGGAGACAGCCGCACTGCCTGCACGAGTTACCAAGTGGAGCGAAAGATTTAGTGTCCTTGTTCCATAATCATATCGAAAGCCATTCAAAAATAACATACAGTCCCTGTGTGACACCAAACTTGCTGCACTACCAGTTCTCCCCAGCAAAAACGGGCAGCACGTTTGGAGAAATTTGCCGTGTGACGCCGCCTTAAGCCGCTTCACACCCCAACAATTCTACTTGTCTTTGGTGTCTGGAATGATGATGCCGTGTTCGTTTGAGTTGTTTTCACTGCTTTTCATTCTAAAATGCTAATCATGTCTACTTGATATTATATATACATAACAAGATGTATATATGTTTTTACATCACTTTGAAGTCATGATATTTTTGCATTGCATTATGATAGACAATTATAATATATACTTCGTCAGGAACACGAGAGATGCTGTACGAAAACATGCATTTTTTAGTTCAAATGTTTTCAGTTTTTGATGGAAGATTTCCTTGAATGAGTGCATGAAGACATTGGCGCTCGCATCACTTGGAATAATTTCAGCAGAGCTTATTTCTTCAACAAAACAGAACAGCATAATTCTCATGAATCATGTTTCCTATAAATGCCATTTTAAGGTTTAACATTACACATTCTTGGTCACATTTTCTCTAGGGTTTATGAAACGATGCGCGTGATTTGCCTGCCGGTGTAAACTCCACCCATTTTCCTCTAACATAACTGTTTTGCTCAGAGGGCAAACCTATGCAAGGATAGGTTTGCCTCGGGAAGCAAAGCTACTGATACGCAGAAGCAGATGCTCCATGGATAGCATGACTAGTCATGCGGTTTTGGGCCACCAGGAAGGTGCCTTTATTAATCTCTTTGTTGCACTTTTCTTGTATGCAGCAATAAACTCTCTCTCTCTCTCTCTCTCTCTCTCTCTCTCTCTCTCTCTCTCTCTCTCTCTCTCATATAGTGGTTAGGTAAGTCACCACTTTGACTAAGAAAAATCTGCACCATGCTTCACAATGCCTGTAAAGCACAAGAATTTGTATGAACAGCCTCTGACAGAAGGGCTGGGGTGAACACTACTGACAGAAAGGCTGGGGTGAACAGTACTGACAGAAGGGCTGGGGTGAACAGTACTGACAGAAGGGCTGGGGTGAACACTACTGACAGAAAGGCTGGGGTGAACAGTACTGACAGAAGGGCTGGGGTGAACAGTACTGACAGAAGAGCTGCGGTGAACAGTACTGACAGAAGGGCTGGGGTGAACAGTACTGACAGAAGGGCTGGGGTGAACAGTACTGACAGAAGGGCTGGGGTGAACAGTACTGACAGAAGGGCTGGGGTGAACAGTACTGACAGAAGGGCTGGGGTGAACAGTACTGACAGAAGGGCTGGGGTGAACAGTACTGACAGAAGGGCTGGGGTGAACACTACTGACAGAAAGGCTGGGGTGAACAGTACTGACAGAAGGGCTGGGGTGAACAGTACTGACAGAAGGGCTGGGGTGAACAGTACTGACAGAAGGGCTGGGGTGAACAGTACTGACAGAAGGGCTGGGGTGAACAGTACTGACAGAAGGGCTGGGGTGAACAGTACTGACAGAAGGGCTGGGGTGAACACTACTGACAGAAAGGCTGGGGTGAACAGTACTGACAGAAGGGCTGGGGTGAACAGTACTGACAGAAGGGCTGGGGTGAACAGTACTGACAGAAGGGCTGGGGTGAACAGTACTGACAGAAGGGCTGGGGTGAACAGTACTGACAGAAGGGCTGGGGTGAACAGTACTGACAGAAGGGCTGGGGTGAACAGGTCTGCTACATGAGTAACAAAAAGGTGACCAAAAAGTGAGAGGAGTGAGATGGTGTGTTGGCCAGACTAGCAACCTTTGAGGCAACACAATGCACATGATGATAGAATCTCAGGGAAGGATCCACTGTAATGCCAACATCAACAACACAGAAACTTGTATGGAGTGGTTTGCCTCTAATTTGGAAACACAACACTTGAGGAAAGAAACGTGTGGTGGGAGACTGAAGGAGATGGAAACACAACACTTGAGGAAAGAAGAGAACAGGAAGAGGGTGGTTGCAATATATTAATTTCTTCACTAACAGTCTACACAACACCACACATCATTAACAAAACTTTTAAGTTAGTCTTTACCTTAAATACAAAGTTGAAAAGGAACAACTCACAAAAATTAGTCACAGGCACATGATTACTCCCTCACAGCACACAAGGGCACAGCTGCCGCCACAGACACAACACACTGCACACTACTACCGCTGCCACCACCAACACACACTCCCACAGGCATGGGTGTGCCCCCACTGGTCCACACAACACACCACCTCAAAAGTGGATCCTCATGTGGTTGGCAATGTCACATTTTGCCTTGAAACACTTGCCACAAACATCACACTTGAACTTCCTCAAACCAGTGTGTCTGAAGGCATGTCTATTGAGCTCAGAAAGGATAGGAAATCTTTTGCCACACTCCTCACACTCATAATTTCTAAGACCACTGTGTCTCAGGGTGTGTGTGGTAAGGCTAGACTGTTGGGTAAATTTCTTTCCACATTCCAAACACTCATAATTTCTAACACCACTGTGTATCAGGGTGTGTTTGGTGAGGTTAGACTTTATGGTAAATTTCTTTCCACATTCCAGACATTCATAATTTCTAACACCACTGTGTGTCATGGTGTGTCTATGGAGCTCACACTTTGTGGCAAATTTCTTTCCACATTCCAGACACTCATAATTTTTAATACCACTGTGTGTCAGGGTGTGTGTGGTGAGGTGAGACTGTTGGATAAATTTCTTTCCACATTCCAGACACTCATAATTTCTAACACCACTGTGTGTCAGGGTGTGTGTGGTGAGATTATACTTTGTGGCAAATTTCTTCCCACATTGAAGACACTCATAATTTTTAACACCTCTGTGTGTCAGGGTGTGTGCGGTGAGGTGAGACTGCTGGATAAATTTCTTTCCACATTCCAGACACTCATAATTTCTAACACCACTGTGTATCAGGGTGTGTGTGGTGAGCTTATACTTTGAGGCAAATTTCTTCCCACATTGAAGACACTCATAATTTCTAACACCATTGTGTGTCAGGGTGTGTTGCCTAAGCCCTTGCTTGGATCTAAAAGTTTTATCACACTGCTGACACCCAAACTTGCTCTCTCCTGTGTGGACAGAGCTGCCTGCCTCCAGGTTATTTTTGCCACCACGCCTGCACCTCCCTACATCTGAAGCAGACTGCTGCTGCTGCTGCTCACTCATGCTGCTGCCCTGCCTCACCCCTCCACTTTAGCACTGCTGCCAGCACCACACACCACGGCCAGTCCTGCAGGAACCCTTGTGGAAGCCGGCCAGAGGGAGCTACGTCAGAGCTCAGAAGACCACCCGGCATGGACACCTGCAACAACAGTGATGGTGAGGACACTGAGAGCCATGCACTGCCTTGACACACTGCAGGGGCAGCCACCAGCTTCCTGCCTCACTCACACCTGTGCATTGTCTAGTACATCATCATCTTCCACTGCCTTGACACACTGCAGGGGCAGCTGCCTGCTTCCTGCCTTTCTCACACCTGTGCATTGTCTGGTACGTAATCACCTTCCACTGCCTCACACGGTGCCCCAGAACCACTAAAATGTTGAGGCAGGTGGCTGATGCTCTCACATCAGCCACCTGTCATTTGCATGCTGTTGCTGCAGATGAAGTTCTGGACATGGTGAACATTCAGCTGACAGAAATGGTAGTAGCAGCAGCAACAGCAGCAATAGCAGCAGGAAAAAGAGGTGCCAGGAAAGATGAGGACAGAGAGTGAGAGGCACTTGCTATTGGCAGCAGCAGCAGCAGCAGAGATGAAGACAGTGAGAGGCAAACTTGCTGTTGACAGCAGCAGCAGCAGAGATGAAGACAGTGAGAGGCACACTTGCTGTTGACAGCAGCAGCAGCAGAGATGAAGACAGTGAGAGGCACACTTGCTGTTGACAGCAGCAGCAGCAGAGATGAAGACAGAGTGAGAGGCACACTTGCTGTTGACAGCAGCAGCAGCAGCAGCAGAGATAAGACAGAGTGAGAGGCACACTTCCTGTTGACTGCAGCAGCAGCAGCAGCAGCAGAAGCAGGAGATGAAGACAGAGTGAGAGACACACTTGCTGTTGACAGCAGCAGCAGCAGCAACAGGAGACATGAGGACAGAGTGAGAGGCACACTTGCTGTTGACAGCAGCAGCAGCAGCAGTAGGAAACATGAGGACAGAGTGAGAGACACACTTGCTGTTGACAGCAGCAACAGCAGCAGCAGCAGGAGACATGAGGACAGAGTGAGGAGGCAGTAGACACCTGCCGAAACGATAGTTACTCCAAGTGAGGTCTAAAGCACTGTTCATGGGGTGCTGTGAGCTTATCATTAAACCCAGCTGTGACCTCACTGAACATTTCCCTTTGTCTCTCACAACACAAGGGGGCAGTCACAGCCTTCCCTCTAAAGACAACTCTCTTCACACAAAACTACAAGCACCTAATAACACACACACCCTTCACTCAAAAATTTTAAAATCATCATGGCGACTCCTACACCAGCCTCCGAGTCCCCGTCTGGGGAGGGGACCATAAATGTCCGCAGGTCAGACTGCCTTTCTGTTGATGACCCTAAGTGTCTTGACACCCCGTTCAACTTTTTCTTCATTAACTTCTGCAACATTAGCGGTCTAAGATGTAATTTTCAATCTGTAGAACACCACCTCTCCTCTTCTAAACCTCATCTTCTTTTCCTCACTGAAACTCAGGTGTCTGAGGCAACTGACAGTAGCCCCTTTTCTGTTCCCTCCTACTTTCTCTATCCTCATTTTCGATCCAAAGCTGGATGCTGCGTTTATGTGCGCAATGACTTAACCTGCTCTCGTGCCCACGCTCTTGATACTTCCGAGTTTTCCACCATCTGGCTACGACTACAGAGTCACTCTCAAACTAAATTTATCTGTGCTGTATACCTCTCACCTAACTCCTCTGACTATATGAAATTCTTTGACAACTTAACTTCCAAAGTGGAGCACATTCTGACCCTCTTCCCTTTTGCAGAGATCTCCATTCTTGGAGACTTCAATGTTCACCACCAGCTTTGGCTTTCTTCTCCCTTCACTGACCATCCTGGTGAACTAGCCTACAACTTTGCTATCCTCCACGATGTAGAGCAATTGGTGCAACACCCTACTCGTATTCCTGACTGTCTTGGAGATATGCCCAACATTCTTGACCTTTTCCTGACCTCTAATCCTTCTGCTTATGCTGTCACCCTTTCTTCTCCATTGGGCTCCTCTGATCACAATCTCATATCTGTATTTTGTCCTATCGCTCCAATCCCTCCTCAGGATCCCCCTAAGTGAAGGTGCCTCTAACATTTTGCCTCTGCTAGTTTTTTTTTTTTTTTTTTATGAAGGAAGGACACTGGCCAAGGGCATCAAAAATCCAACAAAAGAAATGCCCACTGAAATGCCAGTCCCATAAAAGGGTCAAAGCATTAGTCAAAAATTGATGAATAAGTGTCTTGAAACCTCCTTCTTGAAGGAATTCAAGTCATAGGAAGGTGGAAAAACAGAAGCAGGAAGGGAGTTCCAGAGTTTACCAGATGGGGGGACCCGAGGAGGTATTTTGCTGATTTTCCTTGGAATGACTACTGCTTCCGTGTCAGAGACCCGTCTTTGTGTGCTGAGCGCATAACAGAGGTGATAGTGTCTGGCATGGTGACGTACATTCCTCATTCTTTTTCTTGTCCTAAACCTTCTAAACCTTGGTTTAACACAGCTTGTTCTCGTGCTATACATGATAGAGAGGTAGCCCACAAAAGGTACTTAAGCCTTCCATCACCAGAATCTCATGCACTTTATATTTCTGCCCGGAACCATGCCAAGTCTGTTGTCCAACTAGCCAAAAACTCCTTCATTAACAGAAAGTGTCAAAACCTTTCAAGATCTAACTCCCCTCGTGACTTCTGGCACCTAGCCAAAAATATCTCCAATAACTTTGCTTCTTCTTCTTTCCCTCCTCTATTTCAACCACATGGCACCACTGCTATCACATCTATTTCTAAAGCTGAACTCTTCGCTCAAACCTTTGCTAAAAATTCTACCTTGGACGATTCTGGGCTTGTTCCTCCCTCTCCTCCACCCTCTGACTACTTCATGCCACCTATTAAAATTCTTCGCAATGGTGTTTTCCATGCCCTCGCTGGCCTAAACCCTCGGAAGGCTTATGGACCTGATGGGGTCCCTCCTATTGTTCTCCGAAACTGTGCCTCCATGCTTGCACTTTGCCTAGTCAAACTCTTTCAGCTCTGTCTGTCAACATCAACCTTTCTTTCTTGCTGGAAGTTTGCCTACATTCAACCTGTACCTAAAAAGGGTGACCGTTTTCATCCCTCAAACTACCGTCCTATTGCTTTAATTTCCTGCCTATCTAAAGTTTTTGAATCTATCCTCAACAGGAAGATTCTTAAACATCTATCACTTCACAACCTTCTGTCTGATCGCCAGTATGGGTTCCGTCAAGGCCGCTCTACTGGTGATCTTCTGGCTTTCCTTACTGAGTCTTGGTCATCCTCTTTTAGAGATTTTGGTGAAACTTTTGCTGTTGCCTTGGACATATCAAAAGCTTTTGATAGAGTCTGGCACAAAGCTTTAATTTCCAAACTACCCTCCTACGGCTTCTATTCTTCTCTCTGTAACTTCATCTCAAGTTTCCTTTCTGACTGTTCTATTGCTGCTGTGGTAGACGGTCACTGTTCTTCTCCTAAATCTATTAACAGTGGTGTTCCTCAGGGTTTTGTCCTGTCACCCACTCTCTTCTAATTATTCATTAATGATCTTCTAAACCAAACTTCTTGTCCTATCCACTCCTACGCTGATGATACCACCCTGCACTTTTCCACATCTTTTCATAGACGTCCAACCCTTCAGAGGTAAAACATTTCACGCAGGGAAGCCACAGAATGCTTGACTTCTGATCTTTCTAAAACTTCGGATTGGGGCAGAGCAAACTTGGTGTTGTTTAATGCCTCAAAAACTCAATTCCTCTATCTATTAACTTGACACAACCTTCCAGACAACTATCCCCTCTTCTTCAATGACACTCAACTGTCCCCCTCTTCTACACTGAACATCCTCGGTCTGTCCTTTACTTATAATCTGAACTGGAAACTTCACATCTCATCTCTAGCTAAAACAGCTTCTATGAAGTCAGGCGTTCTGAGACATCTCTGCCAATTTTTCTCACTCCCCCAGTTGCTAACTCTGTACAAGGGCCTTATCTGTCCATGTATGGAGTATGCTTCACATGTCTGGGGGAGGTTCCACTTATACTGCTCTTCTAGACAGGATGGAATCAAAAGCTTTTCATCTCATCAACTCCTCTCCTCTAACTGACTGTCTTCAGCCTCTCTCACAGCCGCAATGTTGCATCTCTAGCTGTCTTCTACCGCTATTTTCATGCTAACTGCTCTTCTGATCTTGCTAACTGCATGCCTCCCCTCCTCCTGCGGCCTCGCTGCACAACACTTTCTTCTTTCTCTTACCCCTATTCTCTCCACTTCTCTAATGCAAGAGTTAACCAGTATTCTCAATCATTCATCCTTTCTCTGGAACTCCCTGCCTGCTTCTGTATTTCCACCTTCCTATGACTTGAATTCCTTCAAGAGAATTTCAAGACACACACTTGCTGTTGACAGCAACAACAGCAGCAGCAGCAGCAGGAGACATGAGGACAGAGTGAGACACACACTTGCTGTTGACAGCAGCAGCAGCAGCAGCAGCAGGAAACATGAGGACAGAGTGAGACACACACTTGCTGTTGGCAGCAGCAGCAGCAGCAGCAGCAGGAAACATGAGGACAGAGTGAGACACACACTTGCTGTTGACAGCAGCAGCACCAGGAAACATGAGGACAGTGAGAGACACACTTGCTGTTGACAGCAGCAGCAGCAGCAGCAGCAGGAAACATGAGGACAGAGTGAGACACACACTTGCTGTTGGCAGCAGCAGCAGCAGCAGCAGCAGGAAACATGAGGACAGAGTGAGACACACACTTGCTGTTGGCAGCAGCAGCAGCAGCAGCAGCAGCAGCAGGAAACATGAGGACAGTGAGACACACACTTGCTGTTGGCAGCAGAACAGTTAAAGGACAACCTTGTGGAACTTGACCCTAATGTCAACAGATTCTTTACTGCCTTAGGCTGCTTGAACAGCGCACTAGAGCCTTACAATGAACTGTAAGGCACAGACAACAAGCAGCAGGCACTGATTACCCACCACTGCTCCCCCTAGACCAGCAGCAGGCAAGCCTCACCTGCCTCACTGCAAGTGGAGAACCCACAAACTGAAAGGGTCTCAGCTGTGCCAGACGATGACACTGTGGTGCCAAATTGTGACTGGTGTTTTGGGAGTGACGACGAGGGAGAAGCTGGTGCCACAGTGCCCAACTCAGCCTGACTGAGGTGGTGGTGCTTTCTTCATATAAAGTGTTAAGCCAGCTCATGAGTGTGTTGGTGCTGTGTTTTCCTTAATGAGAGTGTTGAGGCAGCTCATGAGTGTGTTGGTGCTGTGTTTTCCTTAGTGAGTGTTGAGGCAGCTCATGAGTGTGTTGGTGCTGTGTTTTCCTTAGTGAGTGTTAAGGCAGCTCATGAGTGTGTTGGTGCTGTGTTTTCCTTAGTGAGTGTTAAGGCAGCTCATGAGTGTGTTGATTGGTGACCTGGTGCCCTGAAGCTGTACAAGAGTGAAGGGTCAAGGTAAGTCATGCAAACTTTATTTGTTGTGCCATCACTGCCATGTGCCAACCATTACTAATACTATAGCTTATTTATCACTGTTTATTGCAAACATAATGCCACGCTGATAAAGGAAGTGCTTTAGTTACAGTGCTTGCCTGAGTGGTGGAGGTTTAGGTGGAACAAGGGTTCAAGTTGGGGTGCTCTGAAACTGTTTGAATTTTGACCACAAGACATCTTCATTTTTTTAGCATTATGCAGCGCTGCTGTGCATGACATGGTGCATGACGGTGCAGATTTCCCGTGTCACGTGCACCGCCTCTTTGGTGTGTCATGCCAATTCTTGGTAGTTTTTCTGTTATAATTTTTCCATGGCAAGGTGGAGGAGGATTTAGGATAAGTCTAGTGGTGAAGAGAATGGAAGAAAAAGCCAATGATAAAAAGCAGCTTGAGTGGAAGAGACAGCCAATCTGAGGAGGCCGAGTCAGGTGGAGGAAGGCGAGGAAAGGGAGGGGCCTGACATGGGGAGTGGAAGAGACAGCCAGTCAGAGGAGGCTGAGTCAGGTGGAGGAAGGTGAGGAAAGGAAGGGTCTTGACATGGGGAGTGGAAGAGCCCGCCAGTCAGAGGAAGCTGAGTCAGGTGGAGGAAGGCGAGGAAAGGAAGGGGCCTGATGCAGGGAGTGGAAGAGACAGCCAGTCAGAGGAGGCCGAGTCAGGTGGAGGAAGGCGAGGAAAGGTAGGGGCTTGACATGGGGAGTGGAAGAGACCACCAGTCAGAGGAGGCCAAGTAAGGTGGAGGAAGGCAAGGAAAGGAAGGTGCTTGACGTGGTGAGTGGAAGAGACACCCAGTCAGAGGAGGCCGAGTCAGGTGGAGGAAGGCAAGGAAAGGGAGGGGCCTGACATGGGGAGTGGAAGAGACAGCCAGTCAGAGGAGGCTGAGTCAGGTGGAGGAAGGGGCCTGACATGGGGAGTGGAAGAGACCGCCAGTCAGAGGAGGCTGAGTCAGGCAGAGGAAGGCAAGGAAAGGAAGGGGCCTGACATGGGACATGACTGTATCACCACAATTGTATCTTTTTTCATAATTAAAGTTTAATATTGTAAGTTTTATTCAGACTTTTGTAAGATCTTGATTTCTGTTTTTTAATATTCTGTTTGTCATTGGTTGTTCTTCCTTCTAAGAACTCAGTTAATTGTTGTCCAATCCAAGGCATACCTACAGTTTCTGAGACAAACACACTCTTTTCTGTGCAAAGTTTGATGCTTTTTATTAATGGGGAAAAAGAAAAAAAGGCAATATTGCCCTCTCCCCTACCCACAGTAACCTAACCTAAACTAGCTGGACACACCTCCCCTTGAGGGCTCTAACCTAACCTAGCATTACCTAATCTAACATTACCTAACCTAATCTTAGACTTAAAAAATTTCCCAAATTTGACCTATTTTGGCATTCCCCACCCTCAAACCCTGCTTTTCCACCGTGTCCCCAAGCTTGCTACTCCTTTAGAGGGGCGGGAATAGAATATTGAGGGAGCTGCTATTGGTAAGGTTTACCTTGGGCCAATTTTCAGTTTCAGGACAACTATGTTTTGTTTTTTTATATTTTCACCTATTACTGAGCAAAATTTATACTTTTGAAAAACAAGAATATCGACCTCAAGTACACACCTGTTGGTAAATATCGTTGAGTCAGAGTAAGACGTTCAGCAGGAGTAACTGCTTGGCGCACGTTTGTCTTCCTTCTTGATAAGAGGGGTGACCAGGGCCAAAAGATCTTGGAACTGCTGCTGGTTCAATCTTGTCCGCTGCGTGAGCGTAACTTGGTCCTCTTCTCGCAGCTCCCTCAGCAATCTTAGTGACACTCCCTTCTGTCCTTCTCTGGAGCCACTGACGACTCCAGCGACACTTCCTCCTTCTTCTTTGCTTGATCTTCGCTAGGTAAGCCGCCGCTAAGCACAACACAACGTCTTCCTGTTCTTGTTGGGGATTTGGCGGGCTTGCAGGCTGTGGTGGTTGTTGTGTAGGGCCGCGAAGATCCTGTAAAGTTGAGTCTTGGTGGAGTCGTATGTGCATGGAAAGCGCGGCAGTTTTTACCTCTCTCATCAGATAAAGTCTTTTATTCAGAGAATTTTCATCCCCATATATATGCCTTGGAAATTTATTATAACGCCACTAGGTACCAAAAATAATCAGGGCGCTGCTGCGGCTTAATTTCATATTTACCACGCGGGCGGGGAGGGGGGGGGATGGTACTGTTTATAAACAAACATAATCCCTGACTCACAGGATTCTATGGCCTCTCTTCTCTTCTCGCTTCCTTAAGACTTCATTACTTCTATGAATAACGTCCATAACGTCTAGTAAAGGCTCGTCAGCGAGCTCTTCTGCTAAGATCACTATAGATGGTACTTTTTGTGAACTCTAGCTAATCCACTGTGTGTGTGTGTGTGTGTGTGTATATATATATATATATATATATATATATATATATATATATATATATATATATATATATATATATATATATATATATGTGTGTGTGTGTGTGTGTGTGTGTGTGTGTGTGTGTGTGTAAGCTTACGTAAACCTCTTTGGAACGCGCCCTACGTTAGGATGGGTTTAGTTAGGTTGCTAGCAGCAAGAGCAAGATTAAGAACATGGCGCCTATCACTACAATAAAGATAGCAGAGTCTCCCTTTTAATTTTGGTGGCAAGAGGCGATATTTGGCTCTATTTTAGTTTTTTTTTTTTTTTTCCCACCCGAAAACCCCACTTTCCCACCAGGTCCCTAAGACTGTAGGGTGTAAGAGTAAAAAAAATGATAGAAAATACAGCCGCGCGAGCGTTCTGTAGTATGGGGTGGAAAAAAAAAAAAATCCGACGGGAACAGCAAATTCAAAACACTGAAATCTACCAGAAGAAAAAAAAAAAAAAAAAAAAAAAAATCGCCTCGCAAGTTGAGACGGACAAGAAAGTAAACATTTACCATCCTATGAGGGCATCATTCAGGAAGGCACAGGTGAAGCGAATGACAGCGTATCGTGGGCAGGTCGCGTGTCTTGTTGCCTTGTGTTGGTGAAGTCTTTTGTTATTGTCAGGTACAGCTCGACTCCTGCGCCAAAACGAAGACGAACCAGACACTGCTACTAGAACTCGGCAACGTCCGTGTTTATTCATTTATTTTCTTTTAGATGCAAGAATACCACTGGCCAAGGGCAACAACAACAAAATATTAAAAAGGCCCACTTGATGCCAGGTTCTACAGGGAATTCCAAATAGAAAAATCAAATAATGAAGGTTAGGGCCTGTTCACACGAGATTTCTGTATTATTAACATGAAAAAAAAACACTCTTTAAGGCTCTACTTGAAGAGACACAGGTTTTTGAGCGTTTATCTTTATATTTCTTACGGCATATTAACAACGTTTCTACATTATTATCAGGAGAAACACTCATGAGAACCCTGCTAACCCTCTTGGTACTCTTTGGAAATAGTAGCGTTGATAGAGCAGAACGAGTCATAGCTATCATCTGTGACCTTTGAAAATATACTGACCTGCTGATGACAACAAAACATTTCGATGCTACAAGTGTAGGTATAGCCGAGGCCTGTATTACGTTGTTATGTCACCGCTCCAACCCGTTTGGAACCCTCACCGTGTCAGTGTTGATATTCACTCACTGCATCAGCCCAAGAGGGACTGGCCCCCTCATGTGCTGCAAGACATGTTCATGACTAAATTGTGCAAGTACCCCCACGTTCAGGCAATTCATGTTTATTGTGATGGTTCAGTCAATGGCAGCAGGTCCGGATGTGGGCTGTTCATCCGCGACTACATTTCTGCCAATCACCACACTGACACAGGTTTCCAGGCGGCTCCCTGCACACATGTCCTCCACTAGGGCAGAACTGTATGCTGTTCTGGAGGCGCTCCATATTGTGGCGCCTCTCCGTAAGGATGTATTCTTCTTTGTTGACAGTCAGGCTGCACTGTATGCTTTCCAGTCTACCTCCCCCATGGACTGTGATCTAGTTAATAAATGTCTTGATCTCATCCACGCCCTAGAAGGTGCTGGTGCCACGGTCCACTTCACCTGGATAGCCTCTCATGTGGGTATCCCGCTTAATGAAGAGGCAGACCGCCTTGCTCAATGTGCCCTTCAGGACGACACAGTGGACCCTGGCGCTGAGTACACTCTGGGCTATGTTAAGAGTAGCATGAAGGACTTTGTACATAGTAGCATTAGTGATCAGTTGGAGCTTTGTTGCCATAGGGGCAGTGGCAGTAGTCTTCACTATGTACGTGTCTCCCAGAGCTGTGCTTACACCTATGGGAGACACACTGCATCACATGATAGGGTGGCAATGAGGCTCAGATTAGGCTATAAATACTTTTGGGAAGTCAGTGCTTCTCCTGGCGTGTGCTGTGTGCTGTGTGCTGCACCAAGGGGACACACTCTGCGTAATTATGTCACGGAATGTCCTCTCATTGCTACATTTAGGCTGCAAGGTCAACATGACTTGTATACCCTTATTGACCATTTCGTAGACTCAGCCACTCTCAGGGATATACTCAGGGAATATCCTACGTTTGCTCCCAGACTGTAGGATATTTATGCAATAAGGTGTGCAATATCTGTATTTATTTATTTACTTATATTCTTGTAATGTATACTATATTTTTATATTTTTGATACTCTACCCTTAACTCTTTGCCCAGGGGATGGGCGGCAAGGTCTGTCCTCCTCCTTTGTTGTATTTCGTTATCAGTGGAACAATAAATGTATCAATCAATCAATCAATCAATCAGCATTTCAATGTACAGTGGTGATAGACAAATACAGTATACTCATATTCTTCAAGAAGCCTGCCTGTCTCCTTCCTCGGTCTTCATTTCAAACTGTAATGATTGCTACTCTCTCTCTCTCTCTGGCAAGCCCCGGCCTTCTTTCAGTTCGAGAGAGAGAGAGAGAGAGAGAAACAATATCCCCACACAGACCACAGCCAACATCACATCTGCTGGACACCTGCCTCACAAATTCAATAAGGTACAATAGAAAATTGCCTCTTACTTTACTTCCTTCACGCCTCATATGTAGTAAAAACATTTTTTTCCTCTCCTCTCATGTGGCTACTCGAGGAATGACAGGAAAAAGAGAAAAGGTCAAGGATAAGTTTACAAGCTGAACCTTCACATGACGGCCCGCTAGGCTGGCTCCACAGGTGTTGCCAGCTTAACGGGTATTACTGTAAATTTTATTTTATTTTATTAATCTACTGTAGCGTGGATCTTTGTACTTCATCGGGTGCTTTATTAGATCGTTAGATGGTTAGGTGCTTATAATATTTTGTTTTGTTGGCAATAATAATTGTGTTGTTGATATAATTATGTGCGCCATGTTTTCAAAGTGATCTGGGTTTTTAAGGATTTTTTTTATGGTTTTAGTGACATTAGCAAGATTTTTACGTAGTACATTACTAACAGGAGAAACACTTTTAAAAGAGAAGATAACTCAAATTTATGGGACAGCTAGGAAGAAGAATGAACTACTCAGTATAACAGAAAAAAAGAAAAAAAAATAGAAGGAAGAAAGTGAGAGGAAGAGACAAACTGATACACAGAATCATCGAAAAAAACAACCTGCTGGCCTCCAGACCTTCAGAACTTATTACACGACTGAAAACTCAAGACGGTGGAGGCACATGATCGCCCCAAGCCCCTGGGCACGGGAATTTGGTAATGAGACCAGATTTTTTTTTTTTTTAGTTAAAAGCGGGACATTATATATATATATATATATATATATATATATATATATATATATATATATATATATATATATATATATATATATTATTCATACCTTTGAGTGCCCTGCGTAAACTGAGTGTAGTGACTTCAGCTTGCTTGCAGTATGTATCTGAGGCGAGCTAGAAAGAAATAAAACTTAAACATTATTATGTGATTTTCAGATACAGTCAACGCATAACACTTATGATTACTGATAACTTGCTGGAATCGACGGGAACTGTTGTAAGTTTTAGTGACCAGCTATTATTTCAAGCGAACAAATGCGCGCAGCCAGACGTATGTCTCATTTACTCCCAGCCACGGCAACGCACGGACCTGCATGGACCTCCTCTTAAGGATACTAATCTAACGTAGCATTACCTAACCTAACTTAAATTATGTGTAGCACTACCTAACATAACCGGCGGGTTTCGCTCCTGTTCGATCCCCCCACTTAATGACACTAATATAACCTAGTATTGCCTAACTTAACCTAAGTTACGTGCAGCAGTGCCTAACCTAACTTAACCTAAAAGGCATGTAGCATTAACTAATCTAACCGGGGGCCTTAGCTCTTGCTGCACCCCGTTAAGGACACTAATCTAACCTAGCATTATCTAACCTCAATGATGAGTAGCAATACCTAACCTAATATTACCTAACCTAAATGGCATACCTACTATTGCTGCTGTTGAATAGTGTCAACTGAAGTCCGTGCGTTGCCGTGGCCAGGAGTGAATGCGTCGCACGTCTGGCAGTAAAAATAAAGATGCGCACGCGCTTGGTCACATGAAACTGATGGTCACTAGAACCGGCGGGACAACTATAATACCAGGCTCACCTCTCTCTCTCTCTCTCTCTCTCTCTCTCTCTCTCTCTCTCTCTCTCTCGAGTACACTACAAAGTTCATAAACAGCTAATGAAATTGTAAAATTTGATAAGATTATCAGTTTTGCATCTGAAATGGGACGACAACGAAAAAGCGGGATAAACAAAAAAAAGAAAAAAAGATATTTTGCCACAAGTGGGACAGACGTTGAAAAGCGGGACTATCCCGGCTTAAAGCAGGACTGTAGTTGCCTTAGGTAAAGGCAGAGGTTGTTTTTAATGACACATTAACAATATTTCTACATTAAGGGAAAAAAACTTTTAAAAGACTATTTAAAGTGATACGGGTTTTTAAAAGATATTTTTATGGTTAATGACAGATTAACAAAATTTCTACATTATCATCAGTAGAACCGCTCTCTTAAATGGTTTTGTAATTGAAGTGACGAGACTTTGCACGATACTGCATTAAATGCAACAACTTCAGCAAGTTCAGTGTATCTCGAGACCTGGCAGCAAGAGGATGTACACACGTCTCTGTGGCAGGACAGGAAAGATGGTCTGTGTGTGTCTGCTGCCTTGAATGAAGGAATGTTTGTTATAAAAAGGTACGTTATGAATTATTGTGGATTTGGGAGTTATTGATAGATGTTTTTCTCTCTCTCTCTCTCTCTCTCTCTCTCTCTCTCTCTCTCTCTCTCTCTCTCTCTCTCTCTCTCTCTCTCTCTCTTCTGTATATTTTTTTATATTCTTTATTGTGCTTATTTCTTCTTATTTCTCTTCTTCCTCACCCTTGTTTTTTTTCTTTTTCTTCTGTTTCTTCGGCTTCCTGTCTTTCTTTTCTTTTCTGTCTTTATTCTTTTCTTTCTGTCCTTATTCTTTTTTTTTCTTCTTCGTCTTCTTCTTCATTGTTCCTCTTCATCTTTTGTTTCCTCCTCCTCATCATCATCGTCATCATCATCATCTTCAAAACACCAATAAGTATATTTTGCAAGTAGATATAAGAATGAGGTAGTAGTAGTAGAGAGAGAGAGAGAGAGAGAGAGAGAGAGAGAGAGAGAGAGAGAGAGAGAGAGAGAGAGAGCACAATACACGCCCTGCTGATCCTCCAATTGTCTAATCCTTTATTTGAATCCCACTCACTTGTCATGTGCTTCGTCACTCAGAGGGATCCAATGTTATTTGTTAAAGAATATATTATTATTATTATTATTATTATTATTATTATTATTATTATTATTATTATTATTATTATTATTATTACTACTGTATGAGTAACGTATGTCGTATCACACACACACACACACACACACACACCACACCACACACACACACACACACAGAGAGAGAGAGAGAGAGAGAGAGAGCTGTAAGGCTTCTTCGTGATTCAGTCTTACTTTCGATGACTTAACGTCTGCCTGTCAAAGGGAGAAGACTCTCTCTCTCTCTCTCTCTCTCTCTCTACCCGTCCAGTGTAACATGATGCTTCACACACACACACACACACACACACACACACACAGAGAGAGAGAGAGAGAGAGAGAGAGAGAGAGAGAGAGAGAGAGAGAGAGAGAGAGAGAGAGAGAGAGAGAATACTGGAGTTAAGATGATGAAGAGGAGGAGGAGGAAAGAGAGAAACTGTTTGATTTCTTTATTTATTTATTTACTATGATAATGTTAAAAGTGCATCGCAAAAATGCGATATAGAACCTTTATATTTCTTCAAGTTGCATCTCTCTCTCTCTCTCTCTCTCTCTCTCTCTCTCTCTCTCTCTCTCTCCTCTCTCTCTCTCTCTCTCTCTCTCTCTCTCTTACACACACACACACACACACACACACACACACACACACCTTACGTTAAAAAATAAGAATGGCATTTTCATATTCAGATGAAGGAATGATAAAAAAAAAAAATTATTTCCATGATAAGACCAAGATTGGAATATGCAGCAGTGGTGTGGTCTCCTCATATAAAGAGTAATATTATAAAATTAGAAAGAGTACAAAGAACAGTCACTAAGATGGTTCCGGAGTTGAGTAAGTCGACCTATGAAGAGAGATTAAGAATGTTGGAAATTCCTACCCTTGAAAATAGTGGAGAGAGAGAGAGAGAGAGAGAGAGAGAGAGAGAGAGAGAGAGAGAGAGAGAGAGAGAGGTTTGATACACATCTATAGAGTGATAAGTGGTATGGAAAATGTGGACAAAGGATGTTTTATAACTTTAGACACAGAGTACGAGGGGACACAGTAAGAAGTTGAAGAAAGTTAACTGTAGAAGAGACATCAAGAAGTATAGTTTTCCTCACAGAAGTGTGAACAAATGGAATGAACTCAGTGAACACGTTGTCAATGCTGTAACTGTCCTTGCTTGTAAGACCAAACTGGATAGATACAGAGACGGGATACTGTGACATTACTCCCTCCCGTAAACCACAACTGGCTAAACACACACACTCTCTCTCTCTCTCTCTCTCTCTCTCTCTCTCTCTCTCTCTCTCTCTCTCTCTCTCTCTCTCTCTCTCTCTCTCTCTCTCTCTCTCTCTCTCTCTCTCTCTCTCTCTCTCAAATCTGGAATAGTTTCCCTTACAAATTTCTAGTTTTCTTTTTCTTTGTTATGTTCCTGCAATTCTTCCGTCCCTTAGGAGATCAAGAAGCCCTTTTAAAAAACATTATTTTACCCATTCTGGGACACGTTGGGACCCTTAGATGCCCTGAACTGGACCAAAAGAAAACAAAAAACCTTAAAAATCTCTCTGTATGATTCAAATTGAGTCAAAAATACATGAAATCAGGGAACATGACATGAGGAAAGCAACGAGCGGTCCTCAATCAGACAGGACTCGGGAACTGAGGGGGAAAGAGAGAGGAAGACGTGAAGAGAATTATCTGCTTATTTCTGCTTCTACTGCCTCACCTGCTGTCCTTCCACCCTCCTGCTGAAGATGGTACTAAGGGGCTAGGCGCAAGGGTTCGGGAGAGCCTGGGAGAGGAGGGAGAGAGACACAGGAAGAGTTTAATTAATTGCGAGATGTCACGGGACCAAGGAGTGTTTTGGTCTCTACAGAGTGTATAAAGTGCTATGCTGCGGTTATGGTGTTTGATTTGATGGTTTAAGGGATGTTTAGGTGTTTGTGGAGGCTCTTGGTTTGTGTGTGTGCGTGTACAAGTGTTTAGGTATGTTCATTGTTTTTATTTATTTTTTTTTATTTCGACCGAGCCTGTGTTGACGGTGGCCTTGTTACCTAAATCCCTGAGGACACTTCATGACCTCTGCCAGATCCCCTCTTAATATTGTCTCAGTACTACTACTACTACTACTACTACAACAAATACTACTACTACTACAACAACAACAACAACAAATACTACTACTACTACTACTAGTTTTGTTTGTGGCGGTCTTGTAACCTACATCCCTTAGGACACTTCAGGACCTCCGCCACATCCCCTGTTAATTTTGTCTGATAACTACTACTACTACTACTACTACTACTACTACTACTACTACTACTACTACTACTACTACTACAACTGTTAATACTTTCTCACTCTTTTTCATCTACTACTACTACTACTACTACTACAACAACCACTTCTACCACCACTACCACAGTGTCATTTTTCAGGTTTCATCCTCCAGCCAGCCCATCCGTCATGGAATCTAGGCCCCTGACACGGCATGGGGCCATGACAGGTGGCACAACCTCTAACAGCAGGCACCCCAATTACCAGGCACTGTCCCAGCCCTCTCACTCCTCGGTAAGGACACGCACACTCTCTCTCTCTCTCTCTCTCTCTCTCTCCTCTCTCTCTCTCTCTCTCTCTCTCTCTCTCTCTCTCTCTCTCTCTCTCTCTCTCTCTCACACATACACTTGCTCTCACACACTCCAAATACAGGGGATTCACACTCACTCACTCACTCTCCCTCCCAGAAAGCACTCTACCTGGCTCTCATTCACTCACTCACTCAGTCATTCACTCTCCCAGCCAGAAGACACTCTTTCTTACTCTCAGTCGCTCATTTGATTATTAGGCTACAACTGTCAGCTTTCACTGTGTTTGTTCTTAACCTGTACACCAGCACCACTTAGTCTGCTGAGGGCCTACTGACAGCTATGTCTGACACCATATTCTTCCTTTATCATCATTTGTTTCCAGACTGGACACATGATAGCTCTTTGTCTGTATTTGAAAAAGAGAGAGAGAGAGAGCATCATCTGACTCACGCCACGCCCAGCCACAGCCACAGCTTGGCATTCAAAGGGCGGGAGGGCAAAAGTTATGATGAGTACATTCCTCGTCGTGCCACGGCCAAACCATTCACTCATAAACTTGAGGTGTGGTGCTTATTGAAGAGAAAGGATAGAGGAGTCTGCTGCTGTCAAGTTCTGCCTGGTGGCTGCGTGTACAGCTGCACAATTAGGAGGTGAAAATGAACACTATGGCAAAAATGAGAAGCAGCAACTTAGCCAGTGTACCCACACACCACAGTGAAGGAAGCCTTGCCACCAGTCAGCAGTGTTGGCACTGTGCCTCACTAGTGTGGAGAGCCAGTCTACCCACGTGCTGCGGTGATGGAAGTCTTGCCACCAGTCAGCAGTGCTGGCACTGTGCCTGACTGGTGCTGCTCCACTCCCTGAATGCACTGCTGGACTCTGTCTGTTGGTGAGTCGGTGAGGCTGAGTCCTCCGGGGATGAGTGTGAGCCAACCCAGAATGAACTGGCTAAGGGTGAAGCCTGTGGTGGTGTGATGATGTGGGCGCCACACACAGCGGTGTTGGTGGCTTGGGGCAATTACTGCCGTCACGCCGTGCTGCGTGTGGCAGGAATTTATCTGGGCACAAAATTCTCAAGGAACTGTCTGGTGTGACTGCCCTTTGCTTTCTGTGGAGGTGGGCAAGTTGTGATCAGGAAGAAGTGAAGAGGAAGAAGGCAGCCTGCTGGTTGCTCTAGTAGCAGGCTGCCTGTGTGTGTTCCTGTTCAGAGTCTGCCACAGTGAGCTGAGTGCAGCCTGCCTCTGTCTTGCACCCTGTGAGTGTGACACACACATTTCAAGGTGTAAACACAGGTGTTTCTGAGCCTTGGATGTGGTGCGTCCAGCATTCGTGGACTTTGGCTTTTGGTGGGGAGGCTTGGAACACATGCTGCATGCACCTGCACCTCACTTGCATGTTATGGTTGGATCAGGTGCCTGAACACCTGTTGGGTAGGTGGTGCCTCCACGTTTGATGCCAGGCACAGGTTGTGAGGTGCTTGGCTGGGAGGTGCACCAGCCCTGCACCACTGGGCACCCAGTGGCACTCAGGCTGGAGACTTATTGGGATTTGTGGCTGAGTTGTCTGTGTGGAATGGAGAGCTGGCTGATGAGTGGAGCAGCTGTACCTGAGCTGGATGGTCTTGGTGTGTGGCAGCAAATACTGGGCTGGGGGTTGGGATGCCAGTCAGCCTGGGTCCCTGCTGAAGAGCCCACTCCTTGAGGTGGGTTCTTGGGTTTCATTTGACGGCAGGTGACCATCACCATCATCACCATTCTGCTGCAGTGTGCGATAACTCTATGCAGTTGTGTGGTGATTCGCTGTGCACTGGGAAAAAAGGACATTTGTTCCTACACCTGTTACTTCTGCTTTCTAAGGAATTTTCTGTGTTTTAATGCATGTGACATGTATATAAGTGTGCATGTCCTATTACAGCAAGATTTGTATATTGTGGTATGGAAAGAAATGAACCAATAAAAGATGCAAAAACTTAAAAGAGGTAGGGCAAACAGGGGGTCTGGGCAGGGATTGGCCCACACCACCCTCACTGCAGCTGGTGGTGTTCACTTGCTGTCCAGATGTAGGCTTCTTGGCGACTTTCCTGGGGCCTTTTTTGCCAGTGTGGCTCACAGCACACACACACACACACACACACACACACACACACACACACACACACACACACACACACACACACACACACACACACACACACACACACACACACACACACACACACACACACACACACACACACATGCCACCAGATGCAGTATAAGACCTTCACAAAAATCTACAAGAAAGGCAGAAGTGTTACAAGAATAGGCACTTCAGTACATAACAGCCACGGAGCAAGAACATCATCCCAGAGCAGTGCGTCACTTGGGAACCACGAGTCGGTCAGCAGTGAAAGAGATACTGAATGGTTGTCTGTGACGTGTTGAACCACACACTCCAGCGGGGGAACTGAGGCGGTGGGTAGGGGCCTTTGGTGGTCATAACAAGCGTGGGCACCACACAGCAAGGCAAGGGGTGCTAGTGAGGGACAATTGTACTTGTGAAACATTTTGCTGTGGGGGTGAGGTGTACATTGCAACAGTGAAGCTACAGAGAGTGATGGGTGTTGTGGTGGTGTGACAAGTTGGCTGTCGCAAGCACAGCAAAATGTGAGAATATGTTTTGGTTAGAGAGCATGTTGCCTGGGAGCGATGCATGGTGTGTGTTCCAAAAGTGATGAGAGATGAAAGGGGTGTGGGAAATGCACAAGAGAAAGAGAGAGAGAGAGAGAGAGAGAGAGAGAAGTTGAAGGCAAAAGACAGAGGGAAAAGAGAAACAGGTGAAAAAATAAGAAATGGAGAAGAAAAATGAAGATGAAAGAGTGGGAGGGAAAAAAAGTCAAATTCATAGAAGACAATGACAAAATAGAAAATGGGAAGAAAATATGTAAAGACAAAAGAAAATAAACATGGAAAAGAGAGAGTTAATAGGTAAATGTATGTGCTTGCATGCATACAGAAACATACATACACATGTCACAATCTTAAAGTACTAAATTAGAGAGAGGGGGGGGACTTTGACAGCTTTATTAATGTTAGTATACAGCATATAAGTAATACTGGCACTGCACATTGACTAGTGATGGTCCAGTGAGGCAAAGCTCCCATATGAACCCCCACACTGTGTCACTCCCAGCCACCACAGGAATGGCAGTGGCCTGTACACACCTTGTGGTATACCAGACACCACAAGTGTATGCACTGCAGGAATGTGTGCCATACTGACTTGTAGGTACACACACACACACACACACACACATGCTGGTCTAGTGTGTATAGAGTAGTTACAACACACCCACATCATACACACCCCAGGCAGTGTGGCTCACAACACACACACACACACACACACACACACACACACACACACACACACACACACACACACACACACACACACACACACACACACACACACACCAACTTACACATCCAGTGGTTATATATAAAAAAAAAAACCCTGTCCATAATTTTCAAACAAGTTCTCTCTCTGCTTGTTATTGATGTGATATTTGTAATCACACGGGCAGTGACTCCAAGGTGCGGCTCCCCTGTGAGACACCTGTGCATATGAGACGCTGGTGTGCCCCCCATCCCCCCCTCCCCCCCGACACATTGGTGGCTCACATGCTGGGGTCTGCTGGTGACTGAAAATATACTTCATGAATTATAGACAAATAGATTTTCTGTCAAGATTGATAATATCATAAAGTGGCAACAAGTGATCCTCAGAAAACACTGGTGGTGCTTGTGTGTTGTGACTGTTAGACGTGTGTGTGTGTGTGTGTGTGTGTGTGTGTGTGTGTGTGTGGTGTGAAGTGTGCCACCCTGGAATGCTGCTCCATATAACAAGTGCGCATAGACCAGTGCAAAATAAAGAGTTCTAAGTGTGTGTGTGTGTGTGTGTGTGAGAGAGAGAGAGAGAGAGAGAGATCTGCTATTACTGTTTTTATTATTTATTATATATTATTAATATTATATATTATTATTATCATTATTATTATTATTATTATTAGTAGTAGTAGTAGTAGTAGTAGAAATAATAGTATTATTATTATTATTATCATTATTATCATCATCAACTTTTCATAGTGAATATAAAAAGAACTACTACTACTACTACAACTACTACTACTACTACTACTACTACTACTACTACTACTACTACTAACTACTACTACTACTACTACTACTACTACTCTTGCTGCTACTACTACTGCTGTTACTCTTGCTACTACTACTACTACTACTACCTACACCACCCACCACAAAACTAAATCTTCTTCTTCTTCTTCTTCTTTGTCTTCGTCTACGTCTTCTTCTTCTTCTTCTTCTTCTTCTTCTTCTTCTTCTTCTTCTTCTTCTTCTTCTTCTTCTTCTTCTTCTTCTCTTCTTCTTCTTCTTCTTCTTCTTCTTCTTCTTCTTCTTCTTCTTCTTCTTCTTCTTCTTCTTCTTCTTCTTCTTCTTCTTCTTCTTCTTCTTCTTCTTCTTCTCCTCCTCCTCCTCCTCCTCCTCCTCCTCCTCCTCCTCCTCCTCCTCCTCCTCCTCCTCCTCCTCCTCCTCCTCCTCCTCCTCCTCCTCCTCCTCCTCCTTGCCCCTTTCATTGCTTTTTCGCTGCCCCCTTTCATTGCTTTTCACTAAATCTTTTAACTGTGGTAAGGTTCTCAAGGATTGGAAGTTAGCTAACGTTACCCCTATAGAAAAGAAAGGCGATAATTCACTTCCAAGTAACTACAGACCTATCAGCCTTACGTCTGTAGTATGTAAACTAATGGAAACAGTAATTCGCAATAATTTATTGAACTTTCTAGAGGAAAATGATTTAATCAGTGACTCGCAGCATGGCTTCCGAAACAGATGTTCTTGTCTAACTTATCTGCTTGATTTCTTTTATGATGTTTTCACCATGTACGACGAAACAAAGGCAGTAGATATAGTGTATCTAGATTTTCAAAAAGCTTTTGACAAAGTTCCCCATAAGCGGCTACTAGCTAAATTGAAGTCACATGGTATAAATGGAAAAACTTCTCAATTGGCTTGAAGACTGGCTGTCTGAGAGAAAACAGCGCGTTGTTTTAAATGGTAAATTTTCAAACTGGCGAGAAGTTTTAAGTGGTGTACCACAGGGATCTGTGCTAGGCCCTGTTCTTTTCCTTATTTACGTTAATGATATCGATGAGGGCCTCACCTGTAAGGTAGCTAAGTTCGCTGATGATACAAAAATAATGAATGAAGTAGTCACGTCAGAGGATAAAAGAAAATTACAATCTGATCTCGACCACTTAGCCACTTGGTCAGACAAGTGGCAGATGAGCTTCAATGTAGATAAATGTAAAGTGTTGCACATTGGTAATAACAACGACCACACTGATTACTTAATGAACGGTACTGGAGCTTCTCAAGGTTAAGGAGGAAAAGGACTTAGGCGTTATAATTACCTCAGACCTCAAGTCAAGTAACACTGCTCGGAAGTAGTTAAAACAGCAAATGAATTGGTTGGGTTTATTGGTAGGACTTTTGAATTCAAATCAGAAGGGGTAATTCTCACATTGTTTAATACACTTGTCCGACCTCTACTTGAGTACTGCGTCCAGTTCTGGTCACCCCATTACAGGAAAGATATAGACAAGCTGGAGAGAGTCCAAAGAAGAGTTACCAAGTTGATCCCACGACTGCGGAACAAGCCTTATGAGGAGCGCTTGAGGGAACTCAACTTGTTCAGTTCAGAGAAACGGCGAATGCGAGGTGACTTAATTGAATTGTTTAAGATGTGTCGGGGCTTTGATAACGTAAATGTAAACAACTATCTCATCATTGACAGTTCCAACACCACTCGAAATAATGGTTACAAGATTATAGGTAAGCGTTTCAGATCAGACGAGGCTAAGTATTATTTCTTCAATAGAATTGTAAATGTCTGGAACTCTCTCCCAGCACATATTGTCGATAGTAATACAATATAAACTTTTAAACAAAGGTTGGACAATCACCTCGCAGCAACCTCTCATATAACGTACTTTGCGCCTACATAAAATCGTTTTTTTTTTTTTTTTTTTTTTTTTTTTAACTGTAGTGAACAGTATAATTTCTCTTTCATCCTTTCCTATCACATCTGAGCCTTTCCTCCTCCCTATACTCTCCTGTTTTTCCTTCCATGACCCCTAGTGTCCTCCATCCTCTAACTCTTAGAATCTGTAGTGGTAGTGGTAGAATAGACACACAGACAGCCTTGTTAGGCCCAGTAGGGCTGTTGCTGTCTGTTCTTTCCTTTGTATTCTTTTGTATTCCTCCTGCCTCACCACCACCATAAGCATAACTCCTCCCCCCTCTCCCCAGGTGGCCACCCCCCGGGCCAAGCAGAGAACCCCCCCAGGACGCCTTGGACAGCCCAGTACAGTTTGAAGACATGGAGGAGGCTGGCCCCGCACATCAGAGTGAGTGGGGGGAGGGGGAGGGTTTTACCTAGGTTGGTCAGTCAGGCAGTCAGTCAGTTGATATTTTTTTATTTATCTATTTGTTTATTTATTTATTCATTTATTTATTAAGTTGGAAGACATGGAAAAAAATATTTATTTATTTTCATTTTAGTTGTTATAATGTGTTCATAGTCTCAGCAGGACCTCAGTGCTGTGTTGGCAGCCCTGCTCACCATGGGCTGCTGAGTGTGGGGCACTCAGCCTGCCTTGGTGAACACAGGGTGGTCCAGTGGTACAAGCAGGCAGGCTGCATCTGCCTTGAGGAACACAGGGCAGACAGTGCAGACAGGCTGCATCTGAACTCTTGTACAGCAAATTCTTGTATAATCACTAGTGTCAGAGAAGGGGTTAGGTGCCTTGAGCCTCGTCAGAGGGGAGTTTTGAAGCGGAAACGCATGGTGCCAAACACAAGAAATGTGTCTCTGTTGCACAGCTGTCCACAGAGCAAGCCAAGAGAGAAAACAGCACATGAAGAACTTGATTTTATGTTAATAAAACACGTAAAGCGTGCATGACACTCATCAATGCATGGCTGACATGTTGGGCAGGCTGACTCACTCAACACTCCTGTGCCGGCTGACAACTTCCACCTTCTCTGCAAGTGTTATTGGCACTCTGGCTTACTCTGCCTCACTGCCGGTATGCACAGTGGCATTCACTGACCGCTTGGGAGGCACAGTTAGCACCTGAGAGACAAGACAAGGCATGTGCAGACACCATGGTCATCCACACACACCACCACACCAGAGACAGCAATGAAGGAACACACCACCAGTAACACTGTAGCACACCCAGGCTGTGATGCGCCCACAGACACAATGACGGCAGGGTTCAAGCACAATGAGGCACAGTGAGGCCGGAAGGATGGCAGTCTCAGAGGCAACGGGTTCAGTTTGACAGAGGACTGGCTGAGGATGTGTGGCAGGGAGGGGACAGGGGAGGGATGTGTGGTGCTCGTCCAACACTCACAAACTGGTCCCGGTGCAAGTGTGTTGCCGCACACCGCCGCATAGCCTGGGGTGTGGGTGGGAAGCTGCAGGAAGGTGCACGTTTTAAGCTTTGCAGTTGTACTCGCCTCGAACTAAAGCTTGTGTCATTGGATTCCTGTGCTGGCATGAAGAAAACAGTCCCTGATTTACTCATCTTGCATCACCAGTGTCTTGTGTGAGGGGTGGTGCTGTGACGGCGCCTCCCTGTGCTTACGTTCCCTCCCTCAGCTCAACAGTTACGCAAGTGAGGCCAGCTTTCTTCACATCCCCGGGAGAACCAGTGTTTGTTCAGCCACATGACAGTGTAGCAGCACTGTCCACATAGCCATAATAATAATTATGGCTAAGATATGGTAAGGAGTCAAATGTTATAGTTTACACACTGCTCTACTTGTAATTGTTATGTCCAGCCAGTGTGAGGTTATGCTTAAAGGGAAATACTTCTTCTTGGACATCAAATGCTCCTTAATATGATGCTGCCTTCAGATTTTGCATGAGAAACTGCATAAAACAGAAAATGAAGGATTTGTGTGAGTGTTGTGTGTTGCATGTTGCAGCATGGCGCAGCAACCAGGGCAGGGGAGAGAGGTGGGGGTTGCCCTCCCTCCCTCCCAGCATATCAGGGAGTATTTGATGTCTGAGAAGAAATATTTTCCTTTAAGCATAACCTCACACTGGCTGGACATAACAATTATAAGTAGAGCAATGCTTAAACCATAACATTTGATTTCTTAACTTGTCCTGGCCATAATTACTTTGTTTTTTTACCTAATTGAGGCTGAAGACTGTGACGTGGCTGAACAAACTCTGGTTCTGCCGGGGATGTGAACAAAGCTGGCCTCACTTGTGTAATTGTTGAGCTGAGGGAGGGAATGTGAGTGTTCCTCAAGGCAGGCTGAGTCTCCCCCAGACTTTGCAGGCCAGGGGTGAGCAGCGCTGCCAACACAACACTGAGGCCCTGCTGACATTATTTCTCTGAAGACTGTGGTTACAAATAGGATCTTTCTTTGTTTATTCTTATTTATTTATTTATTTATTTATTTATTTATTTATTTATTTATTTATTTATTTATTTATTTATTTATTGTTTAATGTATGAAGTTTTTTCTTTTACTTTACTCTTGTTTACGTTATGCATTTTTTTTGGGGGTTAGGGATGGTTTCAGGTTTTTATTTTATTTATCTATTTATCTATTTATTTATTTATTTATTTATTTATTTATTTATTTATTTAAGTTTTACTGATGAGTTGACAGTTTGGGAAAGTTTGTGGGTTGTGGGGGGATTGTGGGTACATGAAGAAGGTTGTTGTAAGCACTGAGAGAGGCAAAGGTGGGTTAGGTGAGGTCAGATCATCAAGTGTTATAGTAGTAGTAGTAG
>NC_087199.1:3287500-3315000 GCF_035594125.1 Scylla paramamosain
GCATGTTTTTCTATCACTGTGTGTGTGTGTGTGCGTGTGTGTGTGTGTGTGCATGAATCACATCACGTCCTCACACACACACACACACACACACACACACACACACACACACATTTTCAAATTGACATGATTATTGTATGTTCTCCCTTCTGCCACCACCACCACCACCACCACAGTACTAGGTTAAGCTATGGGGACGTGGATATGAGGGATATGGCAACACTGCTGATTAGTGCACTCACTCACTCACTCTGAAACACACTGCAAACTAACACTGTATTACCACCAATGCCATGGTGTAGTTGTTAAGTCACCAGAGTGTTTCTATTTGGGTAATCCAGTACATTGTAATATGCAGAAGTTTTGGTGGAAAGACTAGTCTGCCTCACGTTTCATAGCAAGACAGGAGGGAGTGTGCAGACCAAACAGCGAGTGAGTCCGTGAGTGAGTGAGAGCATTAGTCCAGCAGTGTTACCATGTCTCTGTGTACTCGTAAGATAACAGATACGTGACTGGATGTACTAGAAGTAGTAGTAGTAATAGTAGTACAGTGGTACCTTGGTTGTAGAACTTAATTAGTTCCTGAATGCTGTTTGAAATTCAAAATTTCAAAAACCAGAACAATTTTCCCCTTAGTAATCAATGTAGAATGGATTTATCCATTCCCAGGCACCAGTCCACCCTGTCTTAGTGGCTTATGACAGACATTGCCACTGCCAAGATGGCTGCTCCACAACACCTCCAGCTCACAAATTATTTATCCAGAAAGGATGTACTGAATGAACTTAGTGACACAGAACTCATCAGAAGATACTGTTTAGACCGTGCAGGCATTCTCTTTGTCACCGATCTAGTGAGGGAAGCCTTACAGAGGGACACAGAGAGGACCAACCCACTCACTGCCAAAATGAAGGTGATCATAACACTTAGACATCTTGCTGCTGGGAAAAGCTACTCGAAAATGCAGCTGTGCAGCAGTGATGGCATTGTGGCTCATTGAGAGCCACAGGTGGCTCAGGATTACTTCTGAGTGTCAAAAACTGTTTGTTTACATTGAGGCTTTTCAACAGGATCACATTTACCATATTTCAAGGACTGAATCACTGTCTTACACTCTGTGTCTCTCCTCCAAATATATCAAAACAAAGGAAATACTTATAGAAACTATAAATTAGTAATGAACAGCAGCTTTTGCCATGTGTTTTAATATTTGAAATTTTTGTTGTAGAACCGAATTATGGTACTGCAACTGAAGCAATAATGACTTCAAAATTTTGTTTGAAAACCAATTTATTTGAAAAGGGAGGCGTTCAATAACCAAGGTACCACTGTAGTAGTAGTAGTAGTAGTAGTAGTAGATGAAACCAGTCACTAACATTACTTAACCTAACTAGACCTAAGCTATCACATCACACAGTTAGAAGTAGTAGTAGTTGTAGTAGTAGTAGTAACAAAACACACCCACAACCCAATAAACCCAGTCTCACCACCACTTGAAAGATGAGTGTTAGTAGCAGCAGTAATAGTGACAACAAAAAAAAAAGAAAAAGAAAAAAAGAAACACTTAAACCCATATACCTAACCTATCATATCCCATATTCCTAACCTAACCTATCCTACCCCACCCCAGTCACAACAAAAGTAATGGTAGTAGCAGTAATACCAGCAAAATAAACACACACACACACACACACACACACACACACACACACACACACACACACACACACACACACACACACACACACACACACACACACACATAAAACAAAACCTAACCTCACCAAACTTAACCAAACCCAATAACAAACCTGACCAAACCTCCTTCTTCTCCTAATGTAACCTAACCTAACCCAACACAACACAACAAACACAGCACAACTCAACTCAACCCAATCCAACCCAAAGCAATCCAACCCAACACAACACAACACAACACAACTCAACTCAACTCAACTCAACTTAACTCAACTCAACTCAACTCAACTCAATGCAATCCAACACAACACAACACAACACAACACAACTCAACTCAACTCAACTCAACTCAACTCAACTCAATGCAATCCAACACAACAACACAACACAACTCAACTCAACGCAACTCAACCTAATGCAACACAACACAACTCAACTCAACTCAACTCAACTCAACTCAACTCAACTCAATGCAATCCAACACAACACAACTCAACTCAACGCAACTCAACCCAATCCAACACAACACAACACAACACAACACAACCCAACCCAACCCAACCCAATGCAACGCAACACAACACAACACAACACAACACAACACAACACAACACAACACAACACAACACAACCTAACCTAACCCAACCCAACCCAACCCAACCTAACCCAACCCAATGCAACACAACACAACACAACACAACACAACACAACCCAACCCAACCCAACCTAACCTAACCTAACCCAACCCAACCCAACCCAACCTAACCCAACCCAATGCAACACAACACAACACAACACAACACAACACAACACAACCCAATCCAACCCAACCCAACCCAACCCAACCCAACCCAACCTAACCTAACCTAACCTAACCTAACCTAACCTAACCTAACCCAACCCAACCCAACCCAACCTAACCCAACCCAATGCAACACAACACAACACAACACAACACAACACAACACAACACAACACAACACAACCCAACCCAATCCAACCCAACCCAACCCAACCCAACCCAACCCAACCTAACCTAACCTAACCTAACCTAACCTAACCCAACCCAACCCAACCCAATCCAACCCAACCTAACCCAACCCAACCCAACCCAACCCAACCCAACCCAATGCAACACAACACAACCTAACCCAATCCAACCTAACCCAACCCAACCTAACCCAACCCAACCCAACCCAACCCAACTCAACCCAACACAACCCAACCAAAGTAAATCAAACCTAACCTGTCCATCCCCAGTCACAACAGTAATAGCAGCAGTAGCAGTAATAGCAGAAGCATCATAGCATTAACAAAAGTACGAACACAACCCTAACCTAACCTAACATATACGCCCACAGTCACGACGAACAGCTCGGCAGCAAACCTCGCAGCCCTGGACACAGAGGAGCAGGAATTCCAGGGCATTGGGCAGTATGATGACTTCCACACCACCGACTGGCAGCGCGACATTGCTAGGGACCGTATGAGGCACCGCTATATTGCCAAGAAGAAGGAGGAGAGTGTGTGGGACTGGATCAAGAGTGGCCATGATGCTTGGTCTGGCTGGCTCTGTGTCTTCCTGGTGGGCGTCATTGCAGGTGAGCTGAGCTGAGCTGAGGTGAGGTTAGGTTAGCTTTGGTTGCCAAAGACTGGCTTTAGGTTGGGTTGGTTTGGTTTGGTTTGGGTTGGGTTGGTTGGTTTGGTTGGGGTTGGGTTAGTTTGGGTTAGTTTGGTTTGGTTTGGGTTAGACTGCAGTTACAATAGTCAACAGAAACTTTAGGCTCCAACTGTAAGGCTGGAAAAAAAGACATGTATCCATCAGCATCTTTGAATTAGATGAGTTCCAGGACGTCCAGACATTTTTGTTGAGATGATTTATGTTTCCATCTTTCTAACAGCATCACAATGATTGCCACAATGGACAATGATGTTCTTAAATTGTGTGTCACTACCAGTGTGCTTGCCACTGTAGTGGAAGCAGACTGACTTAGTACTTGGGGTGTTGGCTGCTCCTGTCCCACACTGGTGTCATGTTCACAGTCAACAGGCACATGAACACTTCTCTCTGTCACTCACGCTGTTTGATTTGATGATGGAACAATGACACTGTATATCTTGCGGTACACTTGGCAATGTGTATGGGCCATGTAGTGCTGCTGCCCCAGTGTCCTTGACATGTGAATCCTCCAGGGTGCACTCTGCTGGCCATTGTCAGGTCAGGTCACTTCAGGTTTGAGGTGGCAACAGTGCAGAGAGGTTCAGCCAACACCCCAAGTACCAAGTTAGTCTGGTTCCACCATAATATGACAGCCAAAGAAAAAATGCACAAGATACTGCATGAAACCATGGATGACCAGAAAACAGGAGAGTGTCCACACTACAACAACCTGGTGAAAGAGGTGTGTCCGGAGGACGAGCAAGGATTGTACGACTACCACAGGATGTTGTGGGACAACAATTTCCATGCCTGACGTCCCACAGAACTTCCTGGGTTCTCATTTTTTTTAATAGTGAGCAAATAAGGTCACCAGGCCACGCCATAGAGATGAGTATTGCAGTGGTGTTTCCAAAAATGGTGCCAAAACAGTGATAGTCAAATGAAGATTGGGTGATTAATAATATTTATTAAGATAATGCACTTCTAGTTCTACTTCAGTACTTAAAGTGTATTTAAATAGGTTATCAGCAATACTTTTATGTGCTAAAGTTTCTATCTTTATATACATTGTAAATTTCTTTGTCATATAATATAGTTGTTCAGATGTCTTCCTTTGGATGCTCTTCCTTCAAACTGAACCAACAGTATTCTTGAAACTCTCTCCCCACCACCGGTAGAGTTGGAGTTTATCCAAACTTGGATGAAATTCAACTCAGCTGTGCAGATCCAAGGTTTCTGTTGACTATTATAACTGCAGCTTTACGGTAGGGTAGGGTAAGTTTGGTTTGGCTTGGGTTGGATATTTATAGGAAGTTAGTGGTAAGAGGTTAGAGATGACTCAGCTGTTTTTCAGTGTTTTATTACAGTGAACTTTGGTTACCAAATGCCTCCTTTTTCAACAAATTGGTTTTCAAACAGAATTTTGAACTCATAGTTGCTTCAGTTGCTGTGCCATAATTCAGTTCCTAAACAAGGTTCCTTGATTTCAAATATGAAAAGACAGCAAAAGCTGCCGTTTATTACTAATTTATAGTTTCTATAAGTATTTCCTTTGTTTTGATATATTTGGAGGAGAGACAGAGTGTAAGACAGTGATTCAGTCCTTGAAGTAAGGTAAATGTGATCCTGTTGAAAAGCCTCAATGTAAACAAACAGTTTTTGACACTCAGAAGTAATCCCAAGCCACCTGTGGCTCTCTCGATGAGCCACAATACCATCACTGCTGCACAGCTGCATTTTTCCAGTAGCTTTTCCAGCAGCAAGATGTCTAAGTGTTATGATCACCTTCATTTTGGCAGTGAGTGGGTTGGTCCTCTGTGTCCCTCTGTAAGGCTTCCCTCACTAGATCGGTGACAAAGAGAATGCCTGCACAGTCTAAACAGTATCTTCTGATGAGTTCTGTGTCACTAAGTTCATTCAGTACATCCTTTCTGGATAAATAATTTGTGAGCTGTAGGTATTGTGGAGCAGCCATCTTGGCAGTGGGGGTGTGTGTCACAGGGTGCCAGGACTAGGTGGACGGGTGTCTGGGAGCGGATTAATCCATTCTACATTGATTGCTGTGGAAAAATGGTTTTGGTTTCTGAACATTTCAGATTTCAAATGGCTTTCAGGAATGAATTAAGTTTGAGAACCGAGGCTCCAGTGTATTAGTAAGATTATTAACAGTATTTGTGTTGAGTGTACCACTGCTTCAGCTCCACAGCTGTAGGCCCAGCCAGGCCCAGAGGCCAGATGTTTGTGCTGTGGCCACATCACATGCACAGTAATGAGTTGATTTTTTTTTTTCTCTCTAAGAAAAAGACATGTCTTATGTGCTGGCAAATATGTATTTGTTTGTTTACCTTCTCAAGTATTTGTGTTTATGTATTCATTGAAGTTAGATTTGGTTACTATTATTGGTGTGTGTGTGTGTGTGTGTGTGTGTGTGTGTGTGTGTGTGTGTGTGTGTGTGTGTGTGTGTGTGTGCACATCTGTCTGTCTGTCTGTCTGGGCAAAGCACTTCAAAGTACAGCACAATACAACCATATATAACTTTCTCTCTCTCTCTCTCTCTCTCTCTCTCTCTCTCTCTCTCTCTCTCTCTCTCTCTCTCTCTCTCTCTCTCTCTCTCTCTCTCTCTCTCTCTCTCTCTCTCTCTCTCTCTCTCTCTCTCTCTCTCTCTCTCTCTCTCTCTCTCTGGCACAGGTGCGGTGGCTGGCATGATTGACATCGGCACCAGCTGGATGAGTGACCTGCGGTTTGGTGTGTGCCAGCAGGCGTTTTGGTTTAACCAGGAGCAGTGCTGCTGGTCCTCCAATGAAACCATCTATGGACCAAACAACTGCTCCCATGTATGTCACCCACGCTGTGTTGACCAGCGCTGTGTTGTGTTGACTGGTGCAGGTGTTGTGTTGACTGGTGCTGTGTTGTGTTGACTGATGCAGGTGTTGTGTTGACTGGTGCTGTGTTGTGTTGACTGGTGCTGTGTTGTGTTGACTGGTGCTGTGTTGTGTTGACTGGTGCTGTGTTGTGTTGACTGGTGTTGTGTTGTGTTGACTGGTGCTGTGTTGTGTTGACTGGTGCTGTGTTGTGTTGACTGGTGCAGGTGTTGTGTTGACTGGTGCTGTGTTGTGTTGACTGGTGCAGGTGTTGTGTTGACTGGTGCTGTGTTGTGTTGACTGGTGCTGTGTTGTGTTGACTGGTGCTGTGTTGTGTTGACTGGTGCTGTGTTGTGTTGACTGATGCAGGTGTTGTGTTGACTGGTGCTGTGTTGTTTTGACTGGTGCTGTGTTGTGTTAACTGGTGCTGTGTTGTGTTGACTGGTGCTGTGTTGTGTTGACTGGTGCTGTGTTGTGTTGACTGGTGCTGTGTTGTGTTGACTGGCACTGTGTTGACTGGTGCAGGGACACACACACAGACAGGGGGAGACAGGAGGGAGAGGCCAGATATTTGATAGACAGAGAGGAGGTGGAATGGATATTTGAGAGGACACAGAAGAGATCCAGTATTGCAGGGACACAGAGAGAGAGAGAGAGAGAGAGAGAGAGAGAGAGAGAGAGAGAGAGAGAGAGAGAGAGAGAGAGAGAGAGAGCGTGGATTTTTGACAGAGTGGAGAGACAGAGAGAGACTAGATATTTGAGAAGACACAGGAAAAATTTACCAAACCTAACCTAAAATTATCTAACCTTACCTTAAATAACCTAACTTAACCTTATCTAATGTAACCTAACCTAACTTAACCTAACCTAACCTTACCTAACCTTACCTATTCTAACTTCACCTAACTAGTCTTACCTAACCTTACCTTACCTTACCTAACCCTAATGTAACCTCACCTAACCTAACCTAACCTAACCTTACCTAACCTATCAATTTGTCACAGTCTCTCCCACACTCACTCTCTCCCGGCAGTTCTTCTTGTGGCCCGAGGCGTTTGGTGACTCTCCTGACGGTGCGGGTGGCTACATAGTGTCCTACATCTTCTACGTGCTGTGGTCGCTGCTGTTCGCCTCACTGGCTGCCTCGCTGGTCATGATGTTTGCCCCATATGCGTGTGGCTCTGGTATTCCTGAGGTGTGTGTGTGTGTGTGTGTGTGTGTGTGTGTGTGTGTGTGTGTGTGTGTGTGTGTGTACTTGTGTTTATGAGAGAGAGAGAGAGAGAGAGAGAGAGGGAAAGAGACTGGATTTTATTGCATCATATGATATTACATGGTTTACATTTTGAATATAGTGAAGATTGTCATTATAATACATAACAGAGATAGCATGAGTGTGTGTGTGTGTGTGTGTGTGTGTGTGTGTGTGTGTGTGTGTGTGTGTGTGTGTGTGTGTGTGCCTAGTTGTGCTTGATGGGATAAGAGGTCTGGTGGTGGTGTCCCATCTCCATATGTTTCAGTGTCCTGGTTATGGTTAGCCTTGAGTCCATGTATACTTGCACTGACTGTCTCCTTGTCCACACTGTTCTATACGTCAATATGAGAAGCTGGACTTCTTGACGTCTCTTCCACAAGCACTCTTCTCCAGCCTGTTCATGTCCTGTAGCATCTGGTGTGTCCTAACCATCAAGTCACTGCAGTCCACCTCCTCCACCTTCCCACACACTTTACACATTGCAATCAGGTCTCCTCTCTCTCTCCTTTCTTCCAACATTGGTCGGGGTAACCTTGCCAGCCTCTCCTCTCATGACATGCCCCTGGTTCCTGCTGCAGTCTTCAGTGTTGCTCTCTCATCTCTATCTATCTTTCTGTTGTAGGGCACCACATTACTGCTTCATACTCAAGTGTGTGTGTGTGTGTGTGTGTGTGTGTGTGTGTGTGTTTGGGTTGTTTGTTTGTTATCAAGTAGTAATAGTAGTAGTAACACGTCTTACCATTGCTACCTTGCCTATCTTTGTTTATCTCTGTTCTTTTCATTATTTTTTACCTCTTCTGTGTGTGTGTGTGTGTGTGTGTGTGTGTGTGTGTGTGTGTGTGTGTGTGTGTGTGTGTGTGAGACAAATACCTCTTTATTTATTTACTTATTATTTTTTTTATATAACTGACATTTCCTTCCTCCCTCCCTCCCTCCCTCCCTCCCTCCCTCCCTCACACATTAACTCTCTCTCTCTCTCTCTCTCTCTCTCTCTCTCTCTCTCTCTCTCTCTCTCTCTCTCTCTCTCTCTCTCTCTCTCATCAATATTTTCTGTCTCCTTCTGCTTTCCTCTCCCTCCCACACTAATAATCCCTCCCTCCCTCCCTCCCTGGCGCACTCACTCATACACCTCTCCCGCCCCGCCCCAACCCCCGTGGCTCTCCCCCAACCAGATTAAGACAATTCTGAGCGGGTTCATCATCCGCGGCTACCTTGGCAAGTGGACATTGCTTATCAAGTCTCTAGGAATGATACTGGCTGTGTCCGCCGGCCTCTCTCTCGGCAAGGAGGGGCCCCTCGTGCACGTAGCTTGTTGTATAGGTGAGTGATAGTGTGAGGCATTGGAAGGGGGCTGTTGGGGTGTGGGAGAGGGACTGTGGGTGTGGGAGAGGGTTTTGTGTGTGTGTGTGTGTGAGAGAGAGAGAGAGAGAGAAATGATAATGACTGCAATAATAATCTTTAAAACAGTAGCAGTATTAATAGTGTGTGTTTATCTAAGCCTTCTCTTACACTGCAGCCATAACAAGAAGACACAGGAGGTAAGACAGGAAGTGCAAGGCAGCAGACTGACAGACTCTCACCTATCTCTCTCCCTTCTTCAGGTAACATCCTCTCCTACATGTTTCCAAAGTATGGCAAGAACGAGGCGAAGAAAAGAGAGGTGCTGTCTGCCGCTGCTGCTGTGGGGGTGTCTGTGGCCTTCGGGGCGCCCATAGGAGGGGTGCTGTTCAGTCTGGAGGAGGTGAGTGTGTCAGTGCTTGTCAGTGTTTGAGGGAACCTGAAAAGACAAGAGTTGGTGCAGGAAGCCATCAAGCCTACATGTGGCAGTTCCTTTTTAAAACATGCCTTCCTCTGTCATCCCCATCCATACACTTGTCTAGTCTTTCAAAGCTCCTACCAACACACAACACAAGAACACAGTTGGTGCAGGAAGCCATCAGGCCTACACATGGCAGTCCCTGTATAAAACATGCCTGCCTATTTCCACTTCTCATCCCTATCCATACATTTGTCTAGTCTTTCAAAGCTCATAACAACATACAGCACAAAAACATAAGGGTTGGTGCAGGAAGCCATCAGGCCTACATGTGTGTAAGACATGTCAAGTCCCAACACCACACAGGGCAGTAGCCAGCACTGTCCCTTCATACAATATTCTTGCTACATTCATTGCAAGGTGCCCTTCTCACAGACAGTGTTCATGTCTCCTAACACTCCTCCTGCTTCCTTCATCCTCATCCTAACCTGTCTGCTCCTCCACCCACTGCTACTGTAGGCCAAGATATTAGGAACAGTGTGCCCCCCACCTCCTCATTCAGCCTCACATGCACCCCATCACCTCACTGCCTCACTCTTTGCCACATCAGCCTTCTGTCTCCTCCCACACGTCCGTCCAAACTACAATAACAAACAGTGATGGTAAAAAAATGTGCTTCACTGTGGGATTCCCAGCCTGGTGTGCAGGAGTCCTGGAGGCATTTGGGAGCTGTGTCCTTCTGCCGTAGTGACCCAGTGGTGGGCATGGGTCAGCCTGAGCCAGCCTGCAGTCTGACTTGCTGTGCTGGTGCTGTGGTGCTGTGAAGCGTCATCTGGGACATTAGGCCCTGACTGCTGTGCCTGTCAAAACACACACAAGATCGTAGGGCAAATAAAAAACAATGAAGTCAATCAGTAACACAAACAGACACTAGCAAAGGGGAATGTAATCTGGCACCCACTGGTTCCCTCCCACCTTCTCCCTTCCCCATCCTGGGACTCCTCTGTCTCTCCCCTGCAACACCTCTCCCCCAACCCCCTTGTTCCTGCCAGTGCCTGGGGCCGTCTGGCTGTGGCTGGCTGGCTGCAGGGAGGGCAGGAACTGGTGGGTGCCAGTGTTCAGGCACAAGACATGAACATGAACCCATATCTCCATGTTTCACCTCCTCACACCTAACCTAACACACCCCCCGTTCCTGACTCCACAGGCCTCCTACTACTTCCCCCTCAAGACACTGTGGAGGTCGTTCTTTGCCGCCTTGGTCGCTGCTTTTGTGCTGCGTTCCATCAACCCTTTCGGCAACGAACATCTGGTCCTCTTCTACGTGGAGTACAACAAACCCTGGATCTTTATTGAACTGGTGCCCTTCATCCTGCTGGGCATTATTGGGGTGAGTGTGTATGTGTGTGTGTGTGTGTGTTGTTGTTGTCTAGGTGCTGGGAGTGGAATATTTAATTTTAGGGTTTTGTTTGAGGTTAGTGTCTGATATTAGTGTGGGTAGTAAATTGTGTGTGTGTGTGTGTGCTTCAACAAGTTTCTCTAAATGTGGTAATTGTCAATCTTTGTTTATGTGGACCACATTGTGCCAGACCTCCATTACATTTGAAAGGTTCTAGTTGAAGTGACACAAGTTTTTAAGGGTGTTTTCTTGGTTCCAGTGACAGGTTAACGAGATTTCTACATTATTGATAGGAGAAATACTCTTTTAAAAAGGCTCTGCTTGAAGTGGCAGGGGTTTTTAAGGGTGTTTTCTTGGTTCTAGTGATGGGTTAACAAAATTTCTACATTGCTAACAGGAGAAACACTTTTTTAAAAGGCTCTAGTTGAAGTGACATGGGTTTCTGAGGGTGTTTTTACAGCTTTAGTGACAGATTGATAAGTTTGCTGAGGTTTTGAAGGGTGTTTTTTTGTGATGCTAGTAATAGTTCAATAAGTTGTGGAAGTTTTTGGGTTTTTGAAGAATATCCAAAAACTCCAAAAATACACCAAAACATTCTCTAAACACACACAAAATACACTAAAACACACACTAAATGCCTAAAACTCTCTCTCTCTCTCTCTCTCTCTCTCTCTCTCTCTCTCTCTCTCTCTCTCTCTCTCTCTCTCTCTCTCTCTCTCTCTCTCTCTCTCTCTCTCTCTCTCTCTCTCTCTCAAACACCCAAAAACACACCCAATAAATTTTTTAAACATTATTCAAACAATGATTAACAAATGCTGAATCTCTCTCTCTCTCTCTCTCTCTCTCTCTCTCTCTCTCTCTCTCTCTCTCTCTCTCTCTCTCTCTCTCTCTCTCTCTCTCTCTCTCTCTCTCTCTCTCTCCACAGGGCATTATTGGCACCCTGTTTATCAAGTTTAACATCAGGTGGTGTCGTTATCGCAAGACATCCATGCTGGGGCAGTACCCACGGCTGGAGGTGGTGGTGGTGACCCTCATCACCGCTGCCATCGCCTACCACAACCCTTATACAAGAATGAACACATCCAACCTTATCTATCTGTTGTTCTCCCAGTGTGGTGTGGCAAATACGGACAGCCTGTGGTGAGTGTGTGTGTGTGTGTGTGTGTGTGTGTTGGGTTAGGAGGAGGAGAAGGAGAGAGAGATGGAAGGAGAGATTGTGTGTGTGTGTGTGTGTGTGTGTGTGTGTACTGTCTTGTCTCCACAGCTGTTCATATCTAACTTCTTAAAATCCTGAATATCACTTGCACAGTCCACCTCCCCTGCAGTCCATTCATTGCTTCAGTGAGGGGAGCTAAACGTCTTGGTGTCCCTTCTTGAGTTTCCTTCCCTGTTGTCCTGTTTCTCTCTGATGCAACACAAACAGGTCTTCCCTAGCCAGTGTTTTCATCCCTCCCAGCATTGCACACACTGCCATCACGTCACCTCCCTCTTGTCTCTCTTCAATGTTGAGAGTTTCTAGATACTCTCTCTGTATAGGACATCTCACTATTCTGACATTATTTTGCTTGCTGTGCTCTCTATCCTTTCTAACTTTTGTATATTCAAAGGCCACTCTTATATTTCGTAATAGGTGGAGAGTTTTCATGTCTTACCTTGTTGATGTGTCTCTCTGGTGATGATTTGTGTAAAAATGTCACTGCCAGGTCTTTTCCTCAGTCGCGTTAACTGGTTCATTTCCCATCTATTTCCCACCTCTTATTCTTTCCAAGCTCCCTCTCTTTGCACTTCCCAGAGTTAGTTTCAATTTGCATCACATTGCTCTGCTGCCACACTGTCTGGATGTCTGCAGTTCCTCGCAGTCTCCTGTGTTCTCCACCCTCCTCAAGTTTTGTTTCATCAGGGGAGACTCACACAGATGGTTACATTTTCCACCACCTTGTTTATGTACGCTGCAGACATCACAGGTGCCAACGCTGATCCCTAGGGAGCCACTTAATGCTGGGCACCACTCTGCTGTCTGGTCACGTATTACTGGCCACATCTTGCTGTTCTCTAAGAAATCTCCTGTCTGTTTTAGCTGCCCTTCATTTACACCGCCAGTGTGTTCCAGTTTTCATAGAAGTGTTTTGTGTGGCACCGTATGAGATGCCTTCCTTAGGTGCGGGTGAATGTAATCTGCCCAGCCACACCCACAAGATCTTCCCTATCTGAATCCAAATTTGATTTTTGTATGGAGTTCATCAATTATTCTTTCACACTTGCTAGCACTCTTTGTCAGGGAGAGTGGTGGGCAGCTTGTTTGGCCTCCTCCCATCCTGTGCAGCTGTTCCTTCACCAGCGGAGGTGCGTGTGGCAGTGTGCAGTGTGTCGTAAGCTGGTCACTGCACCCTCTCAGTCTCCGGTCAGACACTGTTGGTGCTGCTGCCTTCCTCACATCCAGGCTCTTGTTGCTGTGTTCACCTTCCTGTACTGTTCACTGAAAATCTGTTGTTATTTTCAGTGTGTCTGGTGGTGTGATAAATTCCTCTTCCCTTGTACACACTTTCTTGAGGCTCTCCTTCGTTGTGCCTGCCATCTGTGTGGGGCTGTCACATACACACCTCCATCCACCCTCAGTGTCTCCACGCCCTCTGTACCTCTCAGTGTGCCGTTCATGTGCCTACACAAGAGTTTGGGCTCATGTACACCTGTCTGTTCCATCTTTTTCTTGTTGTCTTTGTTCTTCCTGAGGATCTTCATGTAATTGTTTCTTGCTTGTTTGTAAATATTTTGTGTAAGTTTTTTTTTTCTCTCTCTCTCTCTCTCTCTCTCTCTCTCTCTCTCTCTCTCTCTCTCTCTCTCTCTCTCTCTCTCTCTCCTCTCTCTCTCTCTCTCTCTCTCTCTCTCTCTCTCTCTCTCTCTCTCTCTCTCTCTCTCTCTCTCTCTCTCTCTCTCTCTCTCTCTCTCTCTCTCTTCATTTTTTCCCATGATTCCTGTTTCTTCCTTCTCGCTCAAAGTATACAAAAGTGAAAAAAAATTGTACCTAGACTTGCCTCACCTGCCTTGGCCCTGCAGCAGTGAGGAGCACATCCTTCCTGAACAAAGACTCCATGTTGTCAAAGGCTGCCTTGCCACACTTCAGTCTCCCAGCCTGGTGTTCTTCATTCCCTTGCTCTCTCTCCTCTCAGGAATTCCCTGCCTGCTTCTGTATTTTCAAGAGGGAGGTTTCAGCATACTTATCCAGTAATTTTTGACAACTGCTTTTGACTGTTTGGGAACCAGCACCTCAGTGGGCCTTTTTTATTTTTTTTATTTTTTTATTTATTTTTATTTATTTATTTTTATTATTTTTTTTTATTTTGTTGCCCTCGGGTGGTGTCCCTCCTACATCATAAAACCAAAGACTTTGCCTTCTATGACAGCGTGGTCACTTCTGGCGGGTGGACACCGCATCTCGGCATTCCCAATTACTTCTGGTTCCTCGGTGAATAACAGATCCAGTCTTGATGCTTCTCCATCCTCTCCAAATTTCGTGTAATCTTCTGTCTGTCTCATTAATACATCACCCATTGCCAACTATCATAACTTGGGCACTCCCCCATGGTGACTCTGCCCCCAGCATACCTCCTCACAATTAGTCTCCCATCATTGTAACTTTTCACCTCTCAGTGTTTGGTGAGGACAGTTCCTTGTGTCGCCTCGTTGCCTCACAGTCCTGCGTGCACCAGGCGGCAGTGCACGCAGTCCTGGTGCACTGTCGTCCATCGCCTCTCCTTGCCTGTCTTCCTTCCACTTATGTTTTTAAAGCTTCTGCCTGACCTTTGCCACTCTCCCTCTCTTGAAGGGGTAAAAATGTCTATGTCTGTCTGTTTGCTGTCTCAATTTATCTTCCTATTTCAGGTGATGAGACTTCTTTCTAAATTGTAATCCATCTATTAATAGCATTTTCTTTCTACAACTACTACTACTTCCTAACTAGAAGCATCACCCCTTTCGTATTTGTTCTACTTCCTTCTCACATGTTGTACCTGTTTTGCCCACTGCCTGTTGTTTCTAGCTTGTCACATCTGGATTTTTCTCACAACCTTTCCTATCCAATATGCAGCAGCTTTTGACACTAAAAGCAATGTATGAAGTGTTTATAACCCTATACAAGAAAGAAAGGGCTCAGAAGAATAGGTTTTGCAATGTGTAACCAGTGCAATGTTTAGAGGTGGCTGTGGAACAAGAAGAAATATCACTGTGTCTTAGTGATGAGGAAAGATAAACATTTGATGCCCACAAGTCCTATCACTCCTTAGCTTGTCTCTGTGTTCTTCATTTGATGCCCACAAGTCCTATCACTCCTTAGCTTGTCTCTGTGTTCTCCATCTTGTTCGCATAAATCTTCCTACTCCTCTTCACAGCCAAACCCTCTTGCTGAACACCTCACCTGCTCTTCCATTCTCTCCTCATTTTCTGTCTTTACTTCCTCTCTCAGTTTAATCAAGTCTTCCCTCTCCTTTTGTTTGTTTCCTCCTACTTGGCCAGCATGCAGAGTCTTGCCAGACTTCCTCGGCACCTCTGTCACTTCCCAACACTGTGACATCCCTCCACTTCATCCACCTGGCACCTTCCCTCCTCCCAGGTCTCTCCCACCACTTTGTTTACTATCAGGCCTGTCTCTGTCCCCCTCACTGCTTTTTTCTCTTTACTTTCCTTCATCCCAAGAACAATAACAGATTTCTTCTTCATAGTTTCCCATTCTACTACTACTACCACTACTACTTCTACTACTACTACCACTACTACTACTACTACTACTACTACTACTTCCTTTTCTTGTTATCTCCACAGTGACTACCAGCGTAACTTCACCAGTGCCAACACAGCCATTGAGATTGCAGCAGCCGGGCCCGGAGTGGTGCGTGCTGTGTGGCTGCTGGCGCTGGCCCTCATATTCAAGGTGAGGCTTAGGGCAAAGCAGGCTCAGGTTAGGTTAGGTATGGTAAGGTTAGTTAAGGTATGGTGAGATATAGTTAGGTTAGGCTAGGTTAGGTGAGGTTAGGTTAGGTAAGGTTAAGCTGGGTAAGGTAAGATAAAGTTAGGTAGGGTTAAGTAAGGTAAGGTTAGGTTAAGTTAGGTAAGGTAAGGCTTTAATTTCCTGCCTATCTAAAGTTTTTGAATCTATCCTCAACAGGAAGATTCTTAAACATCTATCACTTCACAACCTTCTATCTGATCGCCAGTATGGGTTCCGTCAAGGCCACTCTACTGGTGATCTTCTGGCTTTCCTTACTGAGTCTTGGTCATCCTCTTTTAGAGATTTTTATGAAACTTTTGCTGTTGCCTTGGACATATCAAAATCTTTTGATAGAGTCTGGCACAAAGCTTTCATTTCCAAACTACCCTCCTACGGCTTCTATCCTTCTCTCTGTAACTTCATCTCAAATTTCCTTTCTGACCATTCTCTTGCTGCCGTGGTAGACGGTCACTGTTCTTCTAAATCTATTAACAGTGGTGTTCCTCAGGCTTCTGTCCTGTCACCCACTCTCTTCCTATTATTCATCAATGATATTCTAAACCAAACTTCTTGTCCTATCCACTCCTACGCTGATGATACCACCCTGCACTTTTCCACGTCTGTTCATAGACATCCAACCCTTCAGGAGGTTAACATTTCACGCAAGAAAGCCACAGAACGCCTGACTTCTGATCTTTCTAAGATTTCTGATTGGGGCAGAGCAAACTTAGTATTGTTCAATGCCTCTAAAACTCAATTTCTCCATCTATCAACTCAACACAACCTTCCAGACAACTATCCCCTCTTCTTCAGTGACACTCAACTGTCCCCCTCTTCTACACTGAACATCCTCGGTCTGTCCTTTACTTATAATCTAAACTGGAAACTTCACATCTCATCTCTAGCTTAAACAGCTTCTATGAAGTTAGGCGTTCTGAGACGTCTCTGCCAGTTTTTCTCACCCCCCAGCTGTTAACTCTATCTAAGGGCCTTATCCATCCATGTATGGAGTATGCTTCACATGTCTTGTGGGGGGTGGGTTCCACTCATACCGCTCTTCTAGACAGGGTGGAATCAAAAGCTTTTCGTCTCATCAGTTCCTTTCCTCTAACTGACTGTCTTCAGCCTCTTTCTCACCGCTGCAGTGTTGCATCTCTTGCTATTTTGCTATTTTCATGCCAACTGCTCTTCTGATCTTGCTAACTGCATGCCTCCCCTCTTCCCGCAGCCTCACTGCACAAGACTTTCTTCTTTCTCTCATCCCTATTCTGTCCACCTCTCTAATGCAAGAGTTAACCAGTATTCTCAGTCATTCATCCCTTTCTCTGGTAAACTCTGGAACTCCCTGCATGCTTCTGTATTTCCACCTTCCTATGACTTGAACTCCTTCAAGAGGGAGGTTTCAAGACGCATCCTGTATTTTTGACTACTGCACTGACTCTGTTTGGGGACCAGCAACTTAGTGGGCCTTTTTTTTTTTTTTTTTTCCCAATTTTGTTGTCCTTGGCCGTTGCCCTTCCTACATAAAAAAAAAAAAAAAAAAAAATTAGGTATGGTCAGATGAGGTAAGGTTAGGTACAGTACAGGGAGTCCTCAAGTTACACTCCCAGTTTCCCCTTCAGCCTGTCCCATCACTCCATGACTGTCTCTCTCACAGAACCTGCAGTGTTAGTGGAGAGTCACACAGGCAGGCCTTGTGTAGGGCTGTTGCTGTCTGTTCTCCCTTTGTATTCCTTTATATTCCTCCTTCTCCTCCTCTCTAGTCTCTCTCCCTCTCACCCCTTCACAGCACCTCACCTCTCTCTCTCTCCCTGCAGTGTGTGGCCACAGTGTTCACCTTTGGTCTCAAGGTTCCCTGTGGCCTGTTCATTCCCTCGCTGGCCATGGGAGCTATTATCGGCAGGCTGGTGGGCATCGGTATGGAGCAGCTGGCTTAGTAAGTACACACACACACACACACACACACACACACACACACACACATGCTATCTCTTTTGTGTTATGTATGATAATGACAATCTTCACTATATTTAGCTGTAAACTATCTATGTAATATCAAATGATGCAAAAAAATCCTCTCTCTCTCTCTCTCTCTCTCTCTCTCTCTCTCTCTCTCTCTCTCTCTCTCTCTCTCTCTCTCTCTCTCTCTCTCTCTCTCTCTTCTCTTCTCTTCTCTTCTCTTCTCTTCTCTTCTCCTTCCCCTTCTCCTCCTCCTCCATCCCACTCTGTCTTGTCTTTCATGCTCCCTCACCTTCCATATACAAATGACCAAATAAGACCTCAATCCGTCAATCAGTCTCTCTCTGTCTGTCCCACCAGCCACAACCAGGACTGGGCAGTGTTTGCAGGGGAGTGTAGCACAGGAGAGAACTGTATCACCCCAGGCCTCTATGCCATGGTGGGTGCTGCGGCGGTGCTTGGTGGCGTTACCAGGATGACAGGTGGGTGTGTGTGTGTGTGTGTGTGTGTGGCAAGGGGTACTGGAAATAGATGTTAGGTTAGGTACTGTTATGTAAGGTTTAATTAGGTTAGGTAATGTTATGTTAGGTTTAGTTAGGTTGGGTAATGTTATGTTAGGTTTAGTTAGGTTAGGTGAGGTTAGGTAATGTTATGTTAGGTTTAGTTAGGTTAGTTTAGGTTAGGTAATGTTATGTTAGGTTTAGTTAGGTTAGGTGTAGGGGGGTGTACTGGAAATGTGTGCATTGTTTCAGAAAAGATCAACAAATGCAAGGAAAGAAAAGTGTGTTGTGTGTGTATGTGTGTGTGTGTGTGTTTTCATCAGTCCTGGCGTACCTGCAGTGTCGCTGGTGGTGATCATGTTCGAGCTGACCGGTGGCGTGAGATACATCGTTCCCCTGATGGCTGCAGTGATGGCCAGCAAGTGGATTGGAGACGCGTTTGGCAGAGAGGGGATCTACGATGCCCACATTATACTCAACGGCTACCCCTTCCTGGACTCGAAGGAGGAGTTTAGTCACACCACACTTGCTCATGATGTTATGCGGCCTGGGTATGTGTGTGTGTGTGTGTGTGTGTGTGTGTAGTATTAGGTGTGTGTTGGGCGGGGATGTACGTGTGTGTGTGTGTGTGTGTGTGTGTGTGTGTGTGTAATTATTGGATTCATACTTGTGGGTAATGCAAGGTTTTTCATGTAATTTATAGCAAGAGAAAATACTTAAAAAAAAAAAACAGTTGGTATGGTCACTACTTGAGATTTCATGAACTAGAACAAAAAATTTGCGAGAATTTATTTATTTATTTACTTATTTATCTATTTATTTATTTATTTATTTATTTATATATTTGTTTTATTTGTGATTCTTGATGAAGACTGTGGAAAATGGCTATTCACATTTTTTTGTTTTCAATTTTGTGTCAGCTTGTTTTACTTGTCTATTTATTCAAACCTAACCTAACATAGCCTAACTTAGTCTAACCTAACCCAACCTAACCTAACCTAGTCTAACTTAATAACCTAGCCTCCTCAAACCTAACACATCCCAACCCATCCTAAGGTAATGTAACCTGACCCAACCTAAAATAACCCAGTCTAACCTAGCCTCCTCAAACTAAACCCATCTCAACCCAACCCAACTTAAGCCAATGTAACCCAACCCAACCAAACCTAACCTAACCTAACCCAACCCAACCCAACCCAACCAAACCTAACCTAACCCAACCTAACCTAACCCAACCCAACCAACTAAACCTAACCTAACCTAACCTAACCCAACCAAACCTAACCTAACCCAACCAACTAAACCTAACCTAACCTAACCTAATCCAACCAAACCCAATCTAACCAAACCTAACCTAACCTAACCTAACCACCCCTGCAGGAAGAACGAGTCCTTCTACGTGATCACACAGGACAGCATGACCCTGGATGACGTGGAGCAGCTGTTACGAGAGACAGACCACAACGGCTTCCCTGTGGTGGTGAGCCGCCAGTCACAGTACCTGGTTGGCTTTGTGGCACGGCGCGACCTCAACATTGCCATCAGTGAGTGTGGGGGGAGGGAGGAGGAGGAGTGGGAGTGTAGGAGGGAGGCATTTGGTGTGGTAGTGTGTGGGAGGAAGAGGGATAAGTAGGTAAGGATGTGTATGGGAGGGAAGAATGGTAAGGGTGTTTGGAAGAGAGAGAGAGAGAGAGAGAGAGAGAGAGAGAACTACAAGAACACAAGGGTTGGTGCAGGAAGCCATCAGGCCTACACATGGCAGTCCCTGTATAAGACATGCCTGCCTGTGAAATAGTAGTAGTAGTAGTAGTAGTAGTAGTAGCAGCAGCAGCAGCTCACAAGAACACAAAGGTTGCTGCAGGAAGCCATCAGGCCTACTACTACTACTACTACTATTACTACTACTACTACAGCAGCAGCATCACCAAGGCAAACTTAGCCTAGCCTAACCTAACACCTCCACCACTCCCTCCCTGCAGGTCAAGCCAAGAAGAACACTGAGGGGATTGTTGGGGAGTCCCTGGTTCTCTTCACCTCCTCCGTCCCCTCGCCGTGGATGGGACCGCCACCCCTCCGCCTGCGCAAGATTCTGGACCTGGCCCCCATCACCATCACGGACCAGACCCCCATGGAGACAGTCGTGGACATGTTCAGAAAGTTAGGGCTGAGACAGACGCTGGTGACTCATAATGGGTGAGTTGAAAGGGACCCTGAGAATGCTGGTTAACTCTTGCATCAGGGAGGTGGACAGAATAGTGGTGAAAGACTGAGAATACTGGTTAACTCTTGCATCAGGGAGGTGGACAGAATAGTGGTGAAAGATTGAGAATACTGGTTAACTCTTGCATCAGGGAGGTGGACAGAATAATGGCAAGAGGAAGCAGTGTGTTGTTGGAGCTCAGTTAGTCTTTCTCACAGTGACTTTTCTGCATTGATTTGTTGCCATAACTGATTCATTCCTCCCTGCAGTGACTTGTGGTGGAGTGTGGCACCAGCATGTAACCTAACCTATGATATTTCATGGTTTGTAAGAAACACTCTGGTTTTGAGAAAGGAAAACAAAATCAAAACTGTTGCCTGATATGCAGCCTTGCTCATCAACCATTATTTTCATTAGAGTTCACTTGATGCTGAATTGAGGGCAGGAGGACAGGCCAAGGGGTAGGTGTGGTGTGGGGAGCAGTGGGGACAGGAGGGCAGGCCAGGAGGAAGGTGTGGTGTGGTGTGGGGACAGGAGGAAGGTGTGGTGTGGTGTGGAGTGGGGACAGGTGATGTGACCCCCTGGCCACCAAGCCATCTAAGGTGAAGCTTGGGTCAGTGAGCACCAGCAGCTGAGATGGTGACACAGCTGTGCAGTGAGAAGAGTGCCTAAAGTGTAGTGCCAGTAGTACAGTATTGTACCTTAATGTGCTCTTGTATATGTTTTGTTCTCACAGTCTACTAACAGTTTGATGTCTAATGATATTCAAAACACTTGTAACAGGCAACCTCTGGTTGTCACAGAAGAGACTGATGGAATGGAACAATTGGGCGCTGCCATTTGGGTGCGACCGTTTGGGTGTGGCCATTTGGGTGCCATGGGACAATTGGGCTCGGCCATTTTGGCGCCGGCTGTTTTGGCACCATGGGACATTTTATGGAAAATATTTTTCAAAATTCAGTATCAGTTGAAGTGAGAAGTAAGAAAGAAACTAAAAACTGCTAAATTAAAAGTAGAACTTTTAAAAGTTTTAAAACTAATCATTAAAACTAATAATTAAAAATAAGGTTAAAATTGTAAATTAGAAGTATAGCGTTAGAAAGTTTTAAAATTAACTTGTCAGAAATTTTAAAATTTCTCCTTCACCATCTTTCCAGCTTTAGTACGGAGCCATGCTTTGCATTGATTTTTTTTGCTCACAATGCCAAAATTTCACCTCGCTGTCAGCTTTGCTTGTTTTGTCAAAGATGTAAAGGAATCCGTTATGAGCAAATTTTTCTTTGTCCCATTTCGTTAATACTTTCTCATCCATCATATATGGTTATAAGAATTGTTTTAGTTTAAAATATATAAAAAGAACAATTGGTGTAGTAAAAAAAATATATATGAAAAAATAGTGAGGAACGAAACACTTGTAGCAGCGCAGTGCGGACCCTCTCCAGCTGCCAACTGGAATGAGACTAACCATTAATTCAGATGTCATTGGTTGGTAGCAACAAAAGCGCCATCAGTATGCAGTATGAATAAACAGCTAAACAAGAAAAGAGCTAATTTTCCAATTTTTAGATATGTGTATATCAGGTCTTAATTTATAACTGAAGTTAGATATGCTAGATGTGTCGATATAGACATCTTTACAAATAAAGGAAAGTTATTAGATGCCAAAATGTCCGTTGCCAAATAGGCTTGTGCCAAAATGGCCAGCGCCAAAACAGCCAAGCCAAAGCTGTGCCCAAATGGCTGTGACCAAATGGCTGTGACCAAATGTACCTAACCTGAGGCTGATATGAATGGCTGCCCAAGCTGATCACCTACAACATTCGTCTTGCAAAGATGCACAGATATTTTTCAGGATAATTTGTTAGGAAAGAAAGGGTGTCTTGTAAGCCATAAAATGCAGCAACCTAACATTAACCTAGCCTAACCTAACCTAACCTAACCTAAACAAACCAAACCAAACCAAACCAAACCTAACCAAACCAAACCCAACCCAACCTCAGCATGCAATACAGGCTGTCTGTTAATGGCCCTGGCTCACATTGGTGGTGTGATGTGATCCCCACATAACCAAACTGTCATTAAGGACCTTTGAAAGATTAGACAAATTTATGGATTGAGATGATAGGTGGAAATAGGCAGGCATGTTTCATACAGGGACTGCCACGTGTAGGCCTGGTGGCTTCCTGCAGCTTATGTTCTTAACCCAACGTAACCCAACCCAATGTAACCTGACCGAACCAAAACTGACCTATTCCAACCCAACTTAAGCAGCATTCACACCAGCCACTTTTTGTGGTGAGTAGCAACCACAAAAAAAGGTCAAGTACAGAACACACACATCTGTGTAGGTCCAGTGACACAGGCCACTTATTTTGTGGCAGCCACAAAAGAGTGGTGAGGTGTGGCGGACGGAGCCATTTTTCCGACCACACCACTGTGGCTGGCTACAGTGACCAGCGATAAAAACTGTTATTTCAAACGGCAGCACACACACACATGGGCCAGCATCCGTGGCCGCCACCCTGGCTGCTGCTGTGGCTGTCTGTCACAGCGTCAAGCACTCCTCTGTGAGTGACAAGAGTGGCTAAAGAGTTGTTTGACTGAAAGAGAAGAGACCACCACTTAATGATTGAATCTGAGGGATTACAGTAACAAGAATATTAAAGAAAACTGGAATATTGCACACAGTAGTCTGTTGCTAACTACAGGCTGCACACACTACTTGCTGCACTTCTTATGCTTCACCAAATTTTTGTGGTGCCCACTGACCACAAGAAGTGGCTTGTGTGAATCCAGCTTTAACCTAACCTAACCCAACTTAACCTAACCCACTCCAACCTAACTTAGCCTAATCTAGCCCAACCCAACCTAGCCTATCCCAGCCAAACCTAACCCAGCCTAACCTAACCCAGCCTAACCTAGCCCAGCCTAACCTAGCCCAACCCAACATAACCTAACCCAGCCTAACCTAACCCAACCTAACCTAACCCAACCTAACCTAACCCAACCTACTGCATCCAAAGCTAACCTCATCTCCCCACACAGGCGCCTGCTGGGAATAATCACCAAGAAGGATGTTCTGCGCCACATCAAGTTTCTGGAGAGTGAAGACCCGGAGTCTGTCCTCTTCAACTGAGCCACCACCACCACCGTTGCCACCACAGCCACCGCTGCCACCACCACCACCACCACCGCCACCACTGCCACGGCTGTTACTGAGCTGTGACGATATGCTGGGAAATGTAAGGTTAGGTTAGGGTAGGGTTGTTTTGAAGAATTAAGGTGGTGGTGAGTGTTGTTGTTGTTGTTGTTATTATTATTATTATTATTATTATTATTATTATTATTATTATTATTATTATTATTATGTATGTGTATATTATATAATTTCCTCTTTTTCTTCTTCTTCTTATTATTATTGTTGTCATTATTATTATTATTATTATTATCATTATTATTATTATTATTATTATTATTATTATTATTATTATTATTATTATTATTATTATTATTGTTATTATTTGATGGATGCTAAGTTATCATTGCAAAATAAAAGTAAAAATATTTGACAGCTAAGAATAGAAATAAGTATATATATATATATATATATATATATATATATATATATATATATATATATATATATATATATATATATATATACAGGGATTTGTATTCACACACACACACACACACACACACACACACACACACACACACACACACACACACACACACACATTTCAGTAATTATTTAACATTTCATATTTTAGAAAAAGAATTATAATGATGAAAATAATGATGGTGGTGGTGGTGGTGGTGGTGGTGGTGGTAGTGGTGGTGGTGATGGTGGTGGTGAGTCTGTGCTTTTAATTAAATAGACTAATAATGGTGTGTGTGTGTGTGTGTGTGTGTGTGTGTGTGTGTGTGTGTGTGTGTGTGTGTGTGTGTGTGTGTGTGTGTGTGTGTGTGTACAATAATTTCTTTCTTTATCTTTTCTTCTTTTATTTTTTCATTTAGTGTATGTACCGAAGAAAATATTTATTATCTGTATCTATTATTTATTTATTATTCTGTTTACATGCTTATTTATTTCTATCTGTCTATATTTTTGATGGTTAAAATTTTCTATTGATGTATATTATTATTATTATAAGAATTTTTTTGGCAATATTCATACCTAATCTTTACCTGTGGTGCATATTAGAGAGAGAGAGAGAGAGAGAGAGAGAGAGAGAGAGAGAGAGAGAGAGAGAGAATCATTGTATATATGTAATATTTGAAGTAGGCACATCACCAGTATTCCTTGAGTGTTAGATATTAAATGATGCTGTGGTGTGCGGTGTCCTGAGCTGTGGCAGAGACAGGCTGTGAGGACACCAGACACAGCAGCATGAGTGGGTGGGTGAGCAAGTGAGTGGGTGAGTGAGTGAGTGGGTGAGTGGGTGGCTGGGTGGGTGAGTGCATCAGTTCAGCAGTGTTGCCATGTCTCGTGTCCTCACAGCCCAAGTCGCTGCCACACACTTGAAGACACACAGTAAGTCGTGCAATGTGTGGTGGCTGCAATATTGAGAGTGTCTGTTTGTCTGTCTGTCTGTCTATCTGTCGTCTGGGGAAACGAAAAGGATGCATTTCATATTTTTTTATTTATTTATTTATTTTTTTGTTTATTTTATTTTATTTTGTTTTATTTTATTTTTATTTATTAATTTTTGTGGGATGTTGTGTAGATTTTTAATTTTGACAACACATTATTATTATTATTATTATTATTATTATTATTATTATTATTTATTTTTATTGCTCTGAAATGTTTCTAAATAATGAGTTAGAACTTTTTTTTTTCTCAATTAAGTTAGTTTAAAGATCCTAATTTGACTAGAAGCAGGTTTTATCAGTCTTGTTTGGCTTTGTTGAGTTACTTGCAGGCCCATGTGAGTCAGTGCTGTTTATTTATTTATTCATTTGTTTGTTTGTTTATTTATTTATTTATTTATTTATTTATTTATTTTATTTGTTTTCCTGAAGTGAAGAACAAGATGAGAGAGTTTAGTTCAGCGCAGTCAGTCTTCACAACACTACTTGGAAAATGTTGATCTTTTTGTTATTCTTTTTATTCCTCTAACCTTGTGTCTGTCAGTTTTCTTTTTTTCTTTTTTTTTTTTTTTTTTATTAAGTAACCAAGAATGGATTTCAATTTAACTCAAGTAAGCTGATAACTTTTTTATATCAATTATTCTTTTTCTTCTAAGTTTGCGTGTCATTCCAATTTTATTTATTTATCTATTTATTTAAATTTTTTTTATTTATATTTTCTGAAGCGAAGAGCAAGAGCAGAGATTTCAAGTTAGCTGATCCTGTCTTCACAAAACTGTTTTTCATCTTTTTATTTATGCATTTATTTTCTTCCCGTAAGCCTGCGTCAATCACTGCAACTTATCCTTTTGTTTTTTGCCACGGTGAAGAGCAGGAACAGATATTTCACTCGGCCCAGGCAGTGTTGAGGCAGCCCAGTGCTGTGCTGGTGGCCGTGTGTGCAGGCTTAATGCTGGGCTGCTGTTGGCATGCACACACATACACATACACACACAATTACTTGCAGCTGTTTGGATTGTCACAAAAAATGCAGTGTTGATATTTTATTCCTAACTTTAAATATTGTTTGGGATCGTTGTAATGTTTAAATCTGTTGAGTGATGCGACAAAGATTGTATGAGTTATTTCTTTACAAAATTGATTAGGGTAGGTTCTGTTCTTTCATTTGTTAAGTTCACGTTTCCGCAAAGCATTTAAAAAATCTGGCACTGGACAAAACAAAATTTTCTTTCATTTGTCTGTTCATTTCATTTACTCTTTTCAGTTTCTAGATATTTCTCTTTGCAAACAGAAATCATGAATATTTTAGAAGTACATTACTATTATTGTTATTATTATTTGATTACCTTTTAGGTTACTTTATTTGTACAAGGTGCAGTGTTTTCTTTGCAAGCAGTGACAGCCTCAGCGGTCCAAAGCACCAGCAGGTGTGTGTTTACTACACCTTGCAGACATTTATGTTTACAAACATTTCCTGCCGCTGTTTGTCATTGCGGGCCACACACACCTTGCAGGCGGCCGACAGTGAGACAGTCGTGTCAACAAAGATATATTGTTGCAGTTTTACGACTTATACATTCAAAGAAAAAATATCTTAAGATTTTACAGAAATTAACTACATAAGATAATATATTTTAATCCTATAAACTAATTACGAATGACATTCACATAAAAATATATATATTATACTTTTACAAACAACATGAATGATATTACAAAAAAAAAAAGCGTGTATATTTATTGTCGTTTTCCAGATGGCATCCTTGAGTGCAATTAATTAATGAAACAATAAATTAGAAAACAAAGAAAAGAAGAAATGGGAAAAGTATATGTATTCCTGCAGTGTTTGGAAGTGATGGCTTGTTAATGTGGTAATTCATTCCTTTACTTGTTATTATAATTATTATTATTATTATTATTATTATTATTATTATTATTATTATTATTATTATTATTATTATTATTATTATTTCTATCTTTCCCTTTCCTTTTTCTTTTTTACTTTTTTTAAGTTTCCAGTCACTGCATATTTAAGAGAGAGAGAGAGAGAGAGAGAGAGAGAGAGAGACCGCTATAAGATATATATATATATATATATATATATATATATATATATATATATATATATATATATATATATATATATATATATATATATATTAAAAAACAAGATGTATATATATAATGGTATTTAAGCCTCTATAATTTATCGGAATTATTAATATAATAAAAGCGTTTGGATGTGACGTGTGACCACGCGTTGCCACACTGGAGTTAGTAATAATGAATAGATGTACATACACCAACACTGCAGAGCGCTCCCAGAGACTTGGCAGGATGTGGGCCGCATTCTGCAACACTTCTGGCTGCACCTCCACTACTTTCCAAAGGCTCTAGTTGAAGTTTCACCGGTTTTCAAGGGTGTTTTTGTGGTTCTAGTGACAGGTGAACAACATTTTTACATTATAGGAGAAACACTCTTAAAAGGCTCTTGTTGAAGTGACGCGGGTTTTTTAAGGGTGTTTTTATGGTTCTAGTGACAAGTGAACAAGATTTTTACATTACTAGCAGGAGAAAAAACGCTTTTAAAATGGTTCTAGTTTAATTTATGCGTGTTTTTAAGTGTTTTTATGGTTC
>NC_087199.1:3330000-3332500 GCF_035594125.1 Scylla paramamosain
GGATGGGCGTGGTGGAGGCGAGATGTCTCAGAGTGTGTGGAGTGGCTGGTGGACAGGAAGGGATGAGGGAGTGTGGGAATGAGTGTGTGTGTGTGTGTGTGTGTGAAATTCATGTTTCTTGTCCTGCCTCACACACTGCTTGGGAGACGCTCTTGCTGTGTTTGTATGTATGTATGTATGTATGTATGTATGTATGTATTATTGTTATTATTATTATTATTATTATTATTATCATCATCATTATTATTATTATTGTTGTTGTTGTTGTTGTTGTTGTTGTTGTTGATATGTTAGGTTTATTAGAATAACATACATTGTTTAACTGAATCATATATTTTAATTCTCTCTCTCTCTCTCTCTCTCTCTCTCTCTCTCTCTCTCTCTCTCTCTCTCTCTCTCTCTCTCTCTCTCTCTCTCTCTCTCTCTCTCTCTCTCTCTCTCTCTCTCTCAGGTTAAAGGGAGTGTCGTGACGTCACAGGAATGCAGTTCGTTCATTGGCCGGTGAGTTTCCGCCTCGAAGGCTGATTGGCTGTTTGTTCTGTGTGTGTGTGTGTGTGTGTGTGTGTGTGTGTGTGTGTGTGTGTGTGTGTGTGTAGATTAGATAAGATATAGTTTCTCGCACCTACACACACACACACACACACACACACACACACACACACACACACACACACATATTATTATTATTATTATTATTATTATTATTATTATTATTATTATTATTATTATTATTATTATTATTTCTACTACTACTACTCTACTACTACTGCTATTACTACTGGTGGTGGTGGTGGTGCTACTACTACTACTACTACTACTACTACTACTACTACTACTGCTATTACTACTACTACTACTACTACTACTACTACTACTACTACTACTACTACTACTACTACTACTACTACTACTACTACTACTGCTGCTGCTACTGGTGCTGCTGCTGCTGCCGCTGCTACTGCTGCTGGTACTGGTACTGCTACTACTACTACTACTACTACTACTGCTACTGCTACTACTACTACTACTACTACTACTACTACTACTGCTACTGCTGCTGCTGTTGCTGCTGGTGCTGCTGCTGCTTCTGCTACTGGTACTGCTACTATTGTTACAACAACAACAACTACTACTACTACTACTACTACTACTACTACTACTACTACTACTACTACTACTACAATCATTCTCAGAGAAGGGGGCGAAGGGAACCCCTCCCGGTGTGTGGGTGGGGGCAGGGCATATCCTGTCCTTCAAAACCTGAGATTAGCTGGTGGAAAGGTGGCTGCGCGGTTTCAGGTTGGACTTATACTGGTGTACTGCGTTGGTGAGGTGGTGGTCTATCGCTAATCCTCACACAAGTCACCACTCTCTCTCTCTCTCTCTCTCTCTCTCTCTCTCTCTCTCTCTCTCTCTCTCTCTCTCTCTCTCTCTCTCTCTCTCTCTCTCTCATAGCGTGAATGGAAGGTTAGGTTGAGGCAGCAAGACACTGACGCCATCCATCACCCAAACAGTTTCTCGCTACAGCAAAATCTTCCTTCACTGTTTAGATATCTTTTCTCACAAACATTAATACTCTTTCTTCCCTGCCTGGCGACCCCTCACCCACACACCCTCATGCCTCACCCCTCCACCACCACCACACACACACACACACACACACACACGTACACATTACCTATGCATTCACTAGCTGTTCCTTCCCGCCTTGAGGTGCGTGCAGTATTTCATGTATAAGATGCACAGTTGTTGCCTCACACGCATTGTCACGGTATTAAGCCAGTATAAATTAAGTGTTTTTGGTGGTGAAGAACAGCGCAGGAAGTTAGAGCACCTGGTGGAGGCCTGAAGTGTTAGCCGTCACCCTCTCCTCCCTCTCCACTTGTCTCCACTCACAACACCTCTCGTTCACCATCCACATCCAGAGTCCAGTATTATCAGTATTCCATAGACTTTTTTGTTTAAGTGCTGACGTTCAATTCACACACACACACACACACACACACACACACACATAGGTGGACAGGAGGGAGGTAAAGGATGGGGTTGGAATGTCAAGGTCAGGTCACTAATGCTCACGCGTGCCCCTGCGTCCAATGGATCAGCTTGGCGCAGGCCTTCATTTGCACTGAGGACTCTTGGTTTATTCTTTGTTGATGGGTGTGTTCAGGTTTTCAAGCCTACTGACACACACACGTGGCTTCTCATTCCTTACACTTAAATCACAGCAAGTCATCAGGACAGCAGTGGCTCGGGACAGGAGGAAGCACGGCGCGGTGACCTCCTTCTCAGCCCGTCACTCACCCACTTCACAACACTGACATCTCTCCAGCTGATCCTTGCATCCAGCCCCGGCACTCACTCACTGTGGCATTGCGGTGCCTCACGTCAAGCTTACGGCTGGCATGTACATGTCAGTGAAATAGTGAGGTGCTGTCAAATTACCTATTTCCCACTGCCCTCCGACTAGTAGTTATTGAATTCCGTCAGCCAATCACCA
>NC_087199.1:3347500-3357500 GCF_035594125.1 Scylla paramamosain
ATATATATATATATATATATATATATATATATATATATATATATATATATATATATATATATATATATATATATATATATGTGTGTGTGTGTGTGTGTGTGTGTGTGTGTGTGTGTGTGTGTTTATTTATTTATTTATTTATTTATTTTATTTATTTATTTTTTCAAAGGGGGACTGGCAGAAGGTAATAAAATTTGAAAGAAGAAAAAGGTCCAGTGAGGTGCCAGTCTCCAGAGAGAATCAGGAATGGGCGTAAAAAAATTGAGAATAAGTGTGATGAAACCTCCCTCTTGAAAGAGTTCAGGTCACAGGAAGGAGGAAATACAGAAGCGGGCAGGGAGTTCCAGAGTTTATGAGAAACGTGGATGAGTAATTAGAGAGAAGAACAAAATAGGGGTGAAAGTAGAAATTCTTGTGCATTTAGCAGTTAGCGTGAAAATAACAATAAAAGATAGCAAGATATGCAACATTGTGGTGATGAGAGAGAGAAGCTGAGGGCAGTCAGAGGAGAGGAGTTGATATGACGAAAAACTTTTGATTCCACCCTGTCTGGCAGAGCGGTATGAGTGGAATCCCCCCAGACTTACTCCATACATGGACGGATAAGGCCCCTGTACAGAGGTATCATCAGCTTAAGAGTGGATAGGACAAAAAGTTTGGTTTAGAAGATCATTGATGAATGATAGGAAGGGAGTGGGTGACAGGACAGAACCCTGAGGAACACCACTTAATAAATACAGGAGAAAAGTGACCGTCTTACACATCAAGAACAGGACGGTCAGAAAGGAATCTTGAGATGAAGTTACAGAGAAAAGGATAGAAGCCGTAGGAGGGTAGTTTGGAAATGAAAGCTTTGTGCCAGACTCTATCAAAAGCTTTCGATATGTCCAAGGCAACAGCAAAAGTTTCACCAAAATCTCTAAAAGAGGATGACCAAGACTCAGTAAGGAAAGCCAGAAGATCACCAGTAGAGCGGCCTTGACGGAACCCATACTGGCGATCAGATAGAAGGTTGTGAAGTGATAGATGTTTAAGAATCTTCCTGTTGAGGATAGATTCAAAAACTTTAGATAGGCAGGAAATTAAAGCAATAGGACAGTAGTTTGAGGGATTAGAACGGTCACCCTTTTTAGGAACAGGTTGAAAGTAGGCAAACTTCCAGCAAGAAGGAAAGGTAGATGTTGACAGACAGAGCTGAAAGAGTTTGACTAGGCAAGGTGCAAGCACGGAGGCACAGTTTCGGAGAACAATAGGAGGGACCCCCATCAGGTCCATAAGCCTTCCGGGGGTTTAGGCCAGCAAGGGCATGGAAAACATCATTGCGAAGAATCTTAATAGGTGGCATGAAGTAGTCAGAGGGTGGAGGAGAGGGAGGAGCAAGCCCTGAATTGTCCAAGGTAGAGTTTTTAGCAAAGGTTTGAGCGAAGAGTTCAGCTTTAGAAATAGATGTGATAGCAGTGGTGCCATCTGGTTGAAATAAAGGAGGGAAAGAAGAAGAAGCAAAGTTATTGGAGATATTTTTGGCTAGATGCCAGAAATCACGAGGGGAGTTAGATCTTGAAAGATTTTGACACTTTTTGTTAATGAAGGAGTTTTTGGCTAGTTGGAGAACAGACTTGGTATGGTTCCTGGCAGAAATATAAAGTGCATGAGATTCTGGTGATGGAAGGCTTAAGTACCTTTTGTGGGCCACCTCTCTATCATGTATAGCACGAGAACAAGCTGTGTTAAACCAAGGTTTAGAAGGTTTAGGACGAGAAAAAGAGTGAGGAATGTACGCCTCCATGCCAGACACTATCACCTCTGTTAAGCACTCGGCACACAAAGACGGGTCTCTGACGCGGAAACAGTTTTCATTCCAAGGAAAATCAGCAAAATACCTCCTCAGGTCCCCCCAACTAGCAGAGGCAAAACGACAGAGGCACCTTCGCTTAGGGGAATGCTGAGGAGGGATTGGAGCGATAGGACAAGATACAGATATGAGGTTGTGATCGGAGGAGCCCAACGGAGAAGAAAGGATGACAGCATAAGCAGAAGGATTAGAGGTCAGGAAAAGGTCAAGAATGTTGGGCGTATCTCCAAGACGGTCAGGAATACGAGTAGGGTGTTGCAACAATTGCTCTAGGTCATGGAGGATAGCAAAGTTGTAGGCTAGTTCACCAGGATGGTCAGTGAAGGGAGAGGAAAGCCAAAGCTGGTGGTGAACATTGAAGTCTCCAAGAATGGAGATCTCCGCAAAAGAGAAGAGAGTCAGAATGTACTCCACTTTGGAAGTTAAGTAGTCAAAGAATTTCTTATAGTCAGAGGAGTTAGGTGAGAGGTACACAGCACAGATAAATTTAGTTTGAGAGTGACTCTGTAGTCGTAGCCAGATGGTGGAAAACTCGGAAGTTTCAAGAGCGTGGGCACGAGAGAAGGTTAAGTCATTGCGCACATAAACGCAGCATCCAGCTTTGGATCGAAAATGAGGATAGAGAAAGTAGGAGGGAACAGAAAAGGGGCTACTGTCAGTTGCCTCAGACACCTGAGTTTCAGTGAGGAAAAGAAGATGAGGTTTAGAAGAGGAGAGGTGGTGTTCTACAGATTGAAAATTAGATCTTAGACCACGAATGTTGCAGAAGTTAATGAAGAAAAAGTTGAGGGAGCGGGGGTAGGTGTCAGGACACTTAGGGTCGATACCAGAAGAGCAGTCTGACCTGGGGACATTTGTGGTCCGCTCGCCAGATGGGACTCCGAGGCTGGTGTAGGAGTCGCCATATTGAATGTAGAATTTTGAGTGAAGGATGTGTGTGTAGTTAAAGGTTTGTAGTTTTGTGTGAAGGAAGAGAGTTGTGTTTAGAGGGCAGGCTGTGACTGCCCCCTTGTGTTGTGAGACACAAAGGGAAACGGTCAGTGAGGTCAAGGCTGGGTTATTGATAAGCTCACAGCTCCCCTGATCCAGTACAAACCGGTCCAATGTTCAGACCTCACTGGGAGAAGTTATCGTTCTGCCAGGTGTCCACCGCCTCCCGATACACAGTATATGCCATCAGCAACACCCCAAGGCTCCACCTGCAGCTGGCCACTGGGGGAGCTATATATCTCAACATTTGGAATTAAGTACACTGCTACTACTACTACTACTACTACTACTACTACTACTACTACTACTACTACTACTACTACTACTACTGCTACTACTACTACTACTACTACTACTACTACTACTACTACTACTACTACTACTACTACAACACAGGCAGGCATGTTCTGTACAGGGAGTGCCATGTGCAAGCTTCACACCTACATTTACCAACCCTTGTGTTCTTACATTCTCATCGCCGCCGCCGACACCACCACCACCACCACCACCACGCAGGCTGTTCGAGGTGGTGGAGTCGTTGTCTCGCATCCACCTGGTTTTGGAGTTCGCTGGGGGCGGGGAGCTGTTCAACACCATCACCACGGAGGGGCGCATGACGGAGGCCCAGGCGGCGGCTGTCTTCACGCAGGTCCTGTCCGCCATTACCTACCTGGTGAGAGAGAGAGAGAGAGAGAGAGAGAGAGAGAGAGAGAGAGAGAGAGAGAGAGAGAGAGAGAGAGAGAGAGTCTTTTCCAATGTTGATGTGTTTGTTTATTTATTTAGTGTGTGCGTGCCTGTGTGTGTGTGTGTGTGTGTGTGTGTCGTTGTTATAGTATTTTTTCTCTATCTTTTTTCTTTTCCTTCTTTATTTACTTGTTTTTTTCTCACTTTTCTTGTTTTTCCTTACTTTTCCTTTATGCTTGTGTCTTGTTTGTTTTGTTTTTCTTATCCATCTTGTTTTTTTTATTTATTTTATTGCATTTTCTTTCTTACTTCCTTTTCTTTGTTTTTTTATTATTTTTTTTTATATTTCTTCTTGTTTTGTTGTTTATTTTCTTTTTTATTCAGTTGTTTTTTTTCATATTTCCTTTCTTCCTTCTTTTCTTCGTTTTCTTACTTTCTTCCCTCTTTCCTTCTTTCTTTTTCGTTTTCTTCCTTTTTCCTCCCTTTTATTCCTTCCTTTTCTTCTTTTCTCGCTTCTTCCTTCTTTTCCCTTCCTTCCTTTCCTTACTTTTCCTTCTACGTATTCTTCCTTCCTTTTCTTCTTTTTCTTCTTTTTCCTTTCCTTCTTTTCTTCCTTTTTCCTTCCTTCATTTCCTTGCTTTATACTTTTCTTCCTTTTTCTTTCATTCCCTTCCTTTCTCCCCTAATTTTCTTCCTGTTCCCTATTTCTACTACTACTACTACTACTACTACTACTACTACTACTACTACTACTACTACTACTACTACTACTACTACTACTACTACTTCCAGCACGGTTTGTCTATCATCCACCGAGATATCAAGGCAGAGAATGTGTTTGTGTCAGGCCCTGGTCACGTCAAACTTGGAGATTTTGGCTTCTCTACTCGAGTGTCTGACTTAGAACAGCAACTGAGTACTTTCTGTGGCTCCCCACCCTATGCTGCGCCTGAGCTGTACAAGGTAGGGTGCGTGTGTGTGTGTGTGTGTGTGAGTCTGGGGATGTTTCTGTGTGTTTTTATGGTTTTAGTAGAAGTTGTTGGGATTTTCAAGGGTGTTTTCGTGGTTGTAGTGGAAGTTGCTGGGGTTCTCAAGGGTGTTTTCGTGGCTGTAGTGGAAGTTGCTGGGGTTTTCAAGGTGTTTTCGTGGCTGTAGTGGAAGTTGCTGGGGTTTTCAAGGTGTTTTAGTTGTTGTAGTGGAAGTTGCTGGGGTTTTCAAGGTGTTTTAGTTGTTGTAGTGGAAGTTGCTGGGGTTTTCAAGGTGTTTTAGTTGTTGTAGTGGAAGTTGCTGGGGTTTTCAAGGTGTTTTCGTGGCTGTAGTGGAAGTTGCTGGGGTTTTCAAGGTGTTTTTAGTTGTTGTAGTGGAAGTTGCTGGGGTTTTCAAGGTGTTTTCGTGGCTGTAGTGGAAGTTGCTGGGGTTTTCAAGGTGTTTTAGTTGTTGTAGTGGAAGTTGCTGGGGTTTTCAAGGTGTTTTAGTTGTTGTAGTGGAAGTTACTGGGGTTCTCAAGGGTGTTTTCGTAACCCAACCAATTTTACCTCACCTCACCTCACTTCACCTCCCCGCAGGACGAGAGTTACCTGGGCCCTGCCGTGGACACCTGGGCCTTGGGAGTCTTGCTGTTCTTCATCCTTACCGCTGATATGCCCTTCAAGGTAACAGAGACAGAGAGAGAGAGAGAGAGAGAGAGAGAGAGAGAGAGAGAGAGAGAGAGAGAGAGAGAGAGAGAGAGAGAGAGAGAGAGAGAGAGAGAGAGAGAGTAATAACTTTCAAAACATCTTCTTCTTCTTCTTCTTCTTCTTCTTCTTCTTCTTCTTCTTCTTCTTCTTCTTCTTCTTCTTCTTCTTCTTCTTCTTCTTGTTTTTTGTTCTTTTTACTACTACTACTACTACTACTACTACTACTACTACTACTACTACTACTACTACTACTACTACTACTACTACTACTACTACTACTACTACCACTACTACAACTACTAACATTATTACTACAACTACAGTTTTTTTTACCCTCTTCCTCTTTCTTCTCTTCCTCCTGCTCCTGGTCATCTGTGTCTTCTACCACCACCACCACCACCACGACCACCACCACCACCACCAGGCCCCTACCGTAGCGGGTCTGAAGCGGCACATCTTGACTGGCGTTTACGAGACACCTTCCCACGTGTCTCCCGAAGCAGCGAGTCTCATATCTAGCCTTCTGGTGCAAGATCCCTCCGAGCGTCCCACCACTGCCACCATTGCTGACCACCCGTTCCTCTCAGACGCCCCTGCCCCGCCACCGCCTCTCGACCCCTATGTTCTCGCCCCAACCTTCGACAGTACGCCTGATGTGAATGAGGTGAGTGTGTGTGTGTGTGTGTGTGTGTGTGTGTGTGTGTGTGTGTGTGCTTGTTGTTTTTTTTTTCTTTTTCTTTTATATAGGAATCAAAAGCGGTAGTCAAAAATTACAGGATAAGTGTCTTGAAACCTCCCTCCTGAAAGAGTTCAAGTCATGGGAAGGAGGAAATACAGAAGCAGGCAGGGAGTTACGGAGCTTACCAGAGATAGGGATGAATGACTGAGAATACTGCTTAACTCTTGCATTAAAGAGGTTCACAGAATGTCCATCTTTTTATTGCTTTTAGTGTTTGGGTGTGTTTGGGTGTGTTTGAGTGTGTTTGGGTGTGTTTGAGTGTGTTTGTGTTTGGGTGTGTTTGAGTGTGTTTGGGTGTGTTTGAGTGTGTTTGTGTTTGGGTGTGTTTGAGTGTGTTTGGGTGTGTTTGAGTGTGTTTGTGTGTGTTTGGGTGTGTTTGAGTGTGTTTGGGTGTGTTTGGGTGTGTTTTGATGTGTTTGGGTGTGTTTGGGTGTGTTTGGGGTGTGTTTGGGTGTGTTTGGGTGTGTTTTGATGTGTTTGGGTGTGTTTGGGTGTGTTTGGGTGTGTTTTGATGTGTTTGGGTGTGTTTGGGTGTGTTTTGAGTGTGTTTGGATGTGTTTGGGTGTGTTTGGGTGTGTTTGAGTGTGTTTGGGTGTGTTTGGGTGTGTTTGGGTGTGTTTTGATGTGTTTGGGTGTGTTTGGGTGTGTTTGAGTGTGTTTGGGTGTGTTTTGATGTGTTTGGGTGTGTTTTGATGTGTTTAGGATTGAAGAATAATAGAGAGAGAGAGAGAGAGAGAGAGAGAGAGAGAGAGAGAGAGAGAGAGAGAGAGAGAGAGAGAGAGAATTACTAAAGGTCTTTCTTTCCCTTCCTTTCCAAACACACCCAAACACTTCAAACACGCCCAAATACTCCCAAACACGCTTAAACACCCCTAAACACTCCCAAACATATCCAAACATTGCCAAAACACTCCCAAACACTGCCAAAACACTCTCAAACACACCCAAACACTCTCAAACACTCCCAAACACTCCCAAACACTGCCAAAACACTCTCAAATACACCCAAACACTCTCAAACACATCAAAACACTCTCAAACACACCCAAACACTCCCAAACACACCCAAACACTGCCAAAACACTCCCAAACACTCCTAAACACACCCAAACACACCCAAACATTGCCAAAACACTCCCAAACACTCCTAAACACACCCAAACACCCCCAAACTCTGCCAAAACACTCCCAAACACTCCTAAACACACCCAAACACACCCAAACATTGCCAAAACACTCCCAAACACTCGTAAACACACCCAAACACTCTCAAACACACCCAAACATTCCCAAACACTGCCAAAACACTCTGGAACACACCCAAACACTCTCAAACACCCACCAAAACACACCAAACACCCGCAAACTCACTCCAACACCCCAACACCCCAGTCAGAGGCGCTACAGACGTTGTCGGAGTGGGGGATTACAAGAAATAACCTTCAGGATAATATACCTCTTGGCGCCCGCTCCCCCGCCCTCGCTACCTACCGGATTCTCATTCACCGCCTCACCACGCCTGCCCCACTCCACCTCACCAGCCTCTCCGCGCCCCCCCAGGCCACGCACCAGCTCTCCTCCGACCCCTCGACCCCCATCAAGGAGACCGCAGCAACGGCGTCCCCAAGGAGGAGGCTGAAATTGAGGAATGGTCATGCCCCTGTTAGTTTGTCGCCAGGTGTGAAGTCCCGCGCGTGTGTCATTGTGTGAGTGTGTCTGTCTGTGTGTGTGTGTGTGTGTGTGTGTGTGTGTGTGTGTGTGTGTGTGTGTGTGTGTGGTTTGTTTAATTTTTTTCTTTTTTTCTTTCTTTTCTTCTCTTCTCTTCTCTTCTCTTCTCTTCTCTTCTCTTCTCTTCTCTTCCTTCCTTCCTTCCTTCCTTCCTTCCTTCCTTCCAATTTAGACCAAAGAAACGTACATATGTGTATTTATTTTAACGTACATACATACATACATACATACATGGATTTGGTGATAGTGTGTGTGTGTGTGTGTGTGTGTGTGTGTGTGTGTGTGTGTGTGTGTAATTAGTATAAGATTACATATTTAGTGATAACCGATGTACGTAAGTTACATATAAATAGTTAAAGAAAATGGCATTATTATTATTATTATTATTATTATTATTATTATTATTATTATTATTATTATCATCATCGATCTGTTTTGTAATATATATAATACACATAATAGTACTAGGGCTGGTGTAGTAATAGTAGTGGTGGTAGTAGTAGTAGTAGTAGTAGTAGTAGTAGTAGTAGTAGTAGTAGTAGTAGTAGTATATCAACTTATGCTCAGACAATCTTCTTCTTCTTCTTTTATCTTCATCTTTCGTCCACCCTCCTCCTCCTCCTCCTCCTCCTCCTCCTCCTCCTCCTCCTCCTCCTCCTCCTCCTCCTCCTCCTCCTAGTACACTATCCAGCCTTGTAGTTAAATATAGTACGTACATTGCAACGAACTGATAGTAGTAATGGTAATAATAGTAATAATTGATGAAATAGTGTATTTTTCTCGCGTGTGTAAATGAAATGAGTGAGAAAAAATGGCTGTGAAAATAAAAAAAAGATGAATAATGAATAAGTGACTAGAATTTTGTTTCTTATTATTATTGTTATTATTATTATTATTATTATTATTATTATTATTATTATTATTATTATTATTATTATTATTATTATTGAAAGAAAGTGAAGTTAGGGAATTAATTGATGCTTTGTTAATCTTATTTTTTGTTGTTTTTCTTTTTTCTTTGGTAAAATATTCAGTTTCGTAGGAGTAGTAGTAGTAGTAGTAGTAGTAGTAGTAGTAGTAGTAATGGTAACAGCAGTGGTAGGAGTACTAGTAGTAGCAGTAGTAGTAGTAGTAATTGTGGTAGTAGTGGTGATAGTACTAGTTGTTACTATTGTTGCTGTTGTTGTTATTGTTGTTGTTGTTGTTGTTGTTGTTGTTGTTGTTGTTGTGGTGGTGGTGGTGGTGGTGGTGGTGATGGTGGTAGAAACAATAGTAGTAGTAGTAGTAGTAACAGAGGTAGTAATAGAATTAGCAGATTATTATTATTACTATTATTATTATTATTATTATTATTATTATTATTATTATTATTATTATTATCATTATTATTATTAAGGACACAACTGTCATAATTTTGCAGGGAGAGAAATGACAATAATGATACTGAGAGAGAGAGAGAGAGAGAGAGAGAGAGAGAGAGAGAGAGAGAGAGAGAGAGATTGTAGATACCTATTCAATCCCTATTCAATAAAATCATGTGTAGTTATTCCCATGTGTATTATTATTATTATTATTATTATTGTTATTATTATTATTATGTTATTGTTTTTGTTATTATCTTTATTATTTATTTATTTTAAGTATTATTATTGTTGTTGGTATGTCAGGGAAATGTGCGCCGTTGACAAGAAGGAATCACTTCGTCGCTCATCATCGTCAAGATCAAGATTAACTAAAAAGAAAACGAAAATTGTATTAGGGAGACTTATTTTTCTTACTTATTTTATTTTATTTTATTTATTTATTTTATTTAATTTTTTATTGTTGAACTACTGTAGCAATAATGATAACAATAGTGATAATAATAATAAGAGAAGGAATAACAAAAAAATATCCGGTTTCTTCTTGTATTACTACTACTACTACTACTACTACTACTACTACTACTGGTGATGCTGCTAGTACTACTATCACCACAATTACCTCCTCTACTGTTTCTACTACTATTGTACTATTCTTCTACTTCTACCACTATTACTGCTACAACAATAACAACAACTACTACTTCTGCTAAGGGAGAATAGTTAGTAAAAATAGCAAGGAAGAATTCCCTGCCTGGCCTGTGTTTCCCTCCCTCAGGAATCAAAATGGTCAGATTAAATTCTCTCTCTCTCTCTCTCTCTCTCTCTCTCTCTCTCTCTCTCTCTCTCTCTCTCTCTCTCTCTCTCTCTCTCAGCACGGAAAACCATTAAAAAAATGGGATCTTTCCTTCCTGCCTGCCTTTTTTCTTCTCTATATAGAAATAAAAAAAAAATAATAATACGATTAAGA